>NC_136611.1:21829149-21849149 GCF_933228915.1 Telmatherina bonti | reverse complement strand
AAGATGCTCCTGAAGAAATATGAACTTCCCAAACCTGAAGAGGTGAACGTTTACAAGCAGAAATTGGAGAGGATTCATGCTGAATTTACCAGTGGAAGCACGTAAGGAGATGAAGATGCCTGCTGATGTTTTTTTTTTTTTTTCTTTTTTAATTTGCTGTAAAGTGCATAATATGTAAAGTCACAACACTTTATCAAAAAGAGTGACTGAGAATATCAGAACATATTCAAACCACTATCTCATTAAGATGTAGAAGAATGAGGCATTTTACTATAATACTAATTTTACTGTCTAACCTGCCGATTTGCACACAGGATCCAATATAAAATCACACCCTTCCACTATAACCAAATGATCAACCAAAGGTATCCAGTCATACATAGTAACAGCTTTATTTCAGCCAGGTTGTATCTAAGATGCAAAAGGTTCAAGGTTCAGAATCAGGTAGAAAAATAAAAAGGAACACATCATCAGCTGTATGAAATACAGAAAGGAAGTACAACTGCATGCCACATTGCTACTTTTGTCATCCATACCGCGTAACATCTCCGATACAGGTATAGTTGATGACTTCTAGGCTCAAAAGTTGTGGCTCATCTGTCACCAGTTGTATGTCAACACTTGGTGAGGTCCGTGGTATTTTAAGTGCAACTACAGTAAAAAGTTTGGTAAATGTCTGAGCTATGACAGGCACAGATTCAGGGCTCTGCAGCTGTTTGAATCTTTAGGAGGCACACAAGGCCAACCCTTATGTCTTTGAAGTTGATAAATCTGTGCATGACATGACTTCTCAGAGTGGAAAACAGTCTGTGCTGAGGTGTACTGAAGAAACACCACCTGTGATGGTGGGAGAGCGAGAGAGACTGCAATGCAAAGCTTTCATTAACGTCAAAAGGCATAGAAAGGAGTTCAGGTGACGGTTGTTAGAGCAGCATATACTGTATGTAGGCCCACACACAATAGCAGGATCCATTCAGGGTTAACACATGCACAAGACGAGTTACGTGTTTATCCTACAAACTTGGACTATCTCTCAATTTTGTTCAGCTACACAAACACAGTATCTCTATACAAGCCTAAGGATATAATGACAAAAACTGCAGCATATTAAAAACAAAATGTAAGTGGTTTTGACGTTGCAGGGAGGTTTATACACAAAGACAGTGATAGTCATCAATGGTTTGAAGGAAAAGCTTCGAGTGAAAGGATGGTGAGTAAAAAGAGAGTTAAGGCTTGTGTTGTCTTGGAAAGAGGTGCTATGTTTATATTCCCTGATGACAGCAGAAAATGCTACCTCAGTGCTTTGGATTGCCTCCCCTCTAAGGTCATGTTACCCCGAGTTGAGTTATCCAATGAAAAGAATGACTCAACAGGAAGTCTCCTCTTGTCTGGCTCCACGTTAACCATCAAACATAGGCACTGGGACTTTGGAGTGCCAGAATTACCAGGATAGAAGTTCAGATATCTCTGCAGTACAGTTTTTCATGGTCTTCATGTCAGAGTTCGGCACACTGTGGGTGTATGAAGGATTTTGGAAAGGGCTTTGGAAGGACGGTATTCATTTATGCAGCAAGAGGTTTCCTGTGAATGATGGTCGTATTGCATTCGTGCCACCGGAAATCTCAGCCTCGTGCTCAGATTATAGCTAGAAACTCACTTTAGTCTTCGGTAATGCACCAGATGGAACAAGGTCTCAGTCTGGCCGCCTGCGGAGTCTGACTACCACACCCTCAGGTGGATATCTGACAAATTCACATTACCTGGATGGCAGCAGCCAGTGACATGATGGTGCACTCTGTCCTGTAAGATAAAGTGGACATGTTTGTGAAAGACACATGCTGACACATCATTCATTTTGGTTTGTATGCTGGTGAAAGCAGGGCCATCTGGATGTGGCTAATCTATGTGATTCATGAAGAGAGGGGAAACTACCACTTATAAATGCAATCATGGAAGTGCAGTGGACACTACATGTATCTACAGGAGTGTTGACAATGGGTTGTTGGATAAACAATGAAGACACAGAACAGACTTCATCAGCAGATACAGCTTACAAATCTGATCTAAATCCTCATTTGCTCATATTAAAATTCTCTGTTTTGCAGCAAACGTAAGAGAGGATATGAAGACGACGGCCATGTAGCTAAAGCATCCCGTTTGGTGGAAGAGGTGACACGACTTTGTTTTACCTGCTTAAGGCCAGCATCCAGGCAAACTTTGTTCCAAGTGTAATAATCATTTTCTTTTTGTAAAACATAACTTTTGTTCTATTTCAGGAATGGAGTGATGAAGACCTCATATGAGCCTAATATGGTTGATGTGTTAAAATGTCAATTCTTTTACTACTTAGATCCAATATTTTCCATTAACAGTATGGCAAATATTCAAGAACTTACAGAAAACAAAATGCATATGTTTGGTTTGCTTTTTTTGTGCAGACAGAATAAAAATTATTTTTCTAAACATTTCTAATGAAGATGTTCCTTGAAATCAGCATGATGCAGTGAGCATCCATTTCTCCACCTTTGTTAAGAGACAATAAACAAGTCCATAATCTACTTTACAAAAACAGTTTAATAAGTGCATGCATGTCTGATACAGTCTGTACTATTCCAAAAATTACTGCTGTAAACACTTGTTTTACTGATTATGTGTCCTGCCTGCCACGGGGAAGTTTAAAAAAACAAAGCCTTAACCAAATAATCAAAAACTTGCAGATACAATTATGGGAAGAAAAACAAGTTCACCTCATCTCACTTATATACTCATGATTCCAGCAAGAGAATTTATTCATATAAAATAACCATATTTTTCTGAAAGACTTTTTCCAATCTAGAAAACAAAAAGAAAAAAAAAAGAACACAGAAATGCTTCTTTCGACATTTTGCAGATATTGCCACAACTTAAAATTAATTAGTCACTAATTACAGTATAAAAAGCATTTTCACTCAGTTCAGTTACCATCAAAGGGGGCTGAGAGAAATAGCTTCTTCATGTCAGTTTCCCCATTATGCGGGGGGGGGGGGGGGGGGGGGGACTTTGGCAAACTGTGCTATGAAAAAACACAGTGGGTACAAAGAAACATCTTTCAAAGCTTACATGACATTTGGCCCTCATGATGAAGGTAAGGAAAGGTACCCAAGTCAGAGTTACAGTGTCCAAGTAGGGAAAAAAAATTGCTTGCGCCTACAGCTGTCAGTTTTTTTTGTTTGTTTTGTTTTTTCTCTTTCTTTTTTTTTTTTGTTTTTTTGTTTGTAAGTACGGCATGTTGTATTCAGCGGCTGTTGCTGCATAGTTGCATAGCTTTCTTGTGGTAAACAAAACAAGATGATTGGTAGGGATGGGCGGAACTACCAGAGAAGACATGATGGAGAATGATGGATGGGTTGCCATGGTGATGAGGGTAGCACATGCTAGATCTCCTCTGGGATGCACTCCGGGGCGGGGAAAGGGGGAGGTGACGGCACGAGGATGGGGACATGGTAGGAGAGGGAGTGCAGTACTACCTGTTGCTGTTGGACATGGCATACTGAGTCTGCTTCTGCTGGAGGAGCTCTGTGATGGCCAGCAGCTTTTTCAACACATGCTGCAAACAAAGAAGTTGGGAGGTAATTGACACTCCTAGAACAAGACACAAACTCCTGCCAGGAGATTTCCATTATGATTATCGGCCTCTGACCTGCTGTGCGCCCCTCTCATTGCTCAGGGTGCGTAGCTCATCCGAGTGTGTTGCACAGACCTCGTGCAGTGCTGCCAGGTCCCGCGACAGATCTGTCCTAAAGTGCTCTGTGGTTTCAGGAAGCTCAGGGACATTCTGCAAATACAGTTGATGCTTGTGAAGCGCACTTCATAGTCTGTGTAACAAAGCATCATGACGTTTGATCATAACAGTAAAAGTTCAATTCTGAGAGTGTTTCATTCCTTTACTAATTAGAAAAGATATAATTTTTTCTATTAGTTCATTTGCCTCTGGTAATATATGAAAAACTTCAAGAAATAGCAAAAAATGTGACTCACTCCCAACTCATCCAGAAACATGATCATTCGATGTTTGTTGTTTTTGATGAAAGGGTTTACCCCCTCCATATATGGTTCCTTTTCAAAAGACAATCATTAGATACCAGTCCACACAGTACTGTACACAATCTAGAAGCTGACTACTACACTTTGAGGCTGAAGGAGTTCACACCTTAGCACCAAATTCAACCAGATTGGCCAGATTCTGGACAGACTTGGCCACCAATGTAAGGGTCCTGCCTGCTGTTGATGATGGAGGGTCTGCAAAGAAATCATTCCAAGACACACATTGTAAAATATTCTGTGACAAATATGGACATTTACTGTTTCAAAAGGGGCTCACCAGCAATGATGTTGAACATTCTGGGGTTGAGAATGGCTGGACAGATCAGTCTTAGAAAGACAAAGCCACTAGAAGAAAAAGAACATTAAGTTAGAGTTAAGTTGGACAACACAACACGAGACACACTGATAAAACAGTCAACATACACAAACATATTTCTATGGCTTGTAACTCTCAAAGTTGTTCCCTACATTCATCACAGGTATCTGTTTACCTTACAACTCTTGTCCGCATGGTGGTGTTGGTGGGCCACTTCCGCTGCACAGACTTCTGTAGGCAGCCGTAGATGAACCGTAACGTTCTATCAAAAAAAGACACTTCATGAGTTATTTGGGTCTCTTCAAGTTTGAAGTACTGGCACATGGAATGAGCAAGCAAACTCAAATCTGTGTCAATGCTTACGGCGGCAGGATCTCAGCAGCCATGAAGATCTTCTCTACCAGCTCAGACAACAAGTTGAGAAGATGAGCCAGATTCAGGTTCACATCCTCATTCTTTTCTAGTTTTGAAGGGTTCAGCTGATAACAGCAAGACAATGAAGGGACAGAAAGACAAGCACATAAAGATGAGCATATTTTAATGATATGTATGTAACAATAGATAAAGTATTGCAGTTGCAGCTGAGCTGCTACTGATACATTTGTGTTATTTGTTACCTGCATGCTAACTTCTACAGTAAATAATTTGTCTTAGTGGGGTAGGAGCAGGAAGTTCGTAATAGCTGTGTGTTTACAAACAACAGCTACAGAAACAGATATTTAGTTTGGTTTATTTTTACCTCACAAGACTGTTTGCTCTCCATGATCTTAAGGATGGTGTCTTTGAGCGCATGGTGGACAAAAGGTGTTGCTGTTGCCTTCATGTACTGCTCCATCAGAGTGCTGGCCAATGTGGTCGCTCTGAACAATGTGGTGGCCTCATCTGGTAATGGTGCAAAAACACAAGATCACCAACATACATGAGTAACATTACTGCAAATATTTCTTAGCTAAACTCATTAAAAAAATAGCTACAACCTGCGAAGCAATGCAGAATGTGGCGTTGCTAAGCAATAAGACGGTCAGCTCCAGCATGCTCTAACTTTACTAAATCTGATCCCATTCACCAAATTACTGAGGTCTAGGGTATGCCAGTTCATTAGGTTTGTTATTTTCTGCTTATTTCATTGTGTCTCTGCTCCTTACCCTCCATTGAAATCTCTCTATCATTGAGTGTCCGAAGAAGGGGGGCTTCGGCCTTCTCATGTCTGAAGATCCGCAGTAGGAGGCTGGCCAGTAAGGTGCGGTCCTGGCCACACACGTGGGCCAAAGCATAGATGACATGAAAATCTTTTTGCAAGATCATCTGCAACAAAAATAAAACAGTGATATATTTTGAAGTCAAGATGGGGAGTTGAAAGACATTTAGGTAAAAACAAAAAACCCTATCCAGTGGCTCAGACCTCTTTGAATTCATTGTACTCTTCCTCAGGCATGATCTTCTCCATGGAGTAGCGAGCACGTACACGCAAGGAACCCGGCTCGATGCCTTTTAGAGGAACATGGGAGCTGAGAGGGAACCATTCATCAATCATCTGGCCCTTCTGTAGACGATTCAGCTGGCACCGCATAAACACTGAGAGGAGAAGGAAATGACATGTTGAAGCAAAGAAAAGCTGAGATGTTATGGGGAAAAGTATAGAAGTGAGACTTTTCACAACGCACTGGCGTACTTACAGATGTCACTTTCTTTGCTCTTTTTTGTTTTGTTGCTCAGGCTGATTTCAAATCTGTTAATTTCACTGGACAAGTCACTAAAAGAACAGAGAAAAGTATTTTATAGTTTGGCAAAAACTAGCAGAAACTACAAATTACAAGCAAGATATGCAGCTAAAAAAGGAAAAATAAAAGTTTGATGTAAGCACAACCGACTTACTCAAAGATGAACTCTTCGGTGAAGACGGGATTCTGACCCTCTCTTGGGTGTGTCTTTGCAATCTGAACGCTGTTCAGGTAGATGTTACAGTAGGGGTTGGTGAAATACTTCACTGGCAGCTTGTGAGCCTCTTCCACATACAGAACCAGGCTGCTCACCTGCAGAACATTTAGTGTAAAATAGAAGAAAAAAATGACCGGATGCTGGTAAGTTAGGTAGCTCAAAATTTCATTGTGGGATTCCACTTCATTGGAGAATCTGCATATACTATTCTTGAAATAGGAGTAACAACTCTTCATACACTGACAATGAGGCACATAAGGTGGTAAAAACTTCTAATCAACCTAAGCAGAAAAACTTAAAAAAAAAAAAAAAAAAAAAAAAAAAAACTTTAAATGCTTATAAATAATTTCAAATAGAAAACTAAGAGACTTAATATCTGTTTATCAATCTATAGATTATGCTCAACTCATCCCAAAAAATTCTGTTCTACTCTTCCCAAATAAAGTCTACGGGACAAAAACATTATTAGCTCGGCACTAAATGTTGTTTATACAACTTAAAGTGCAAACAACTATTAATTGGCAGATGCTGTTTTTTGTTGTATCCAAAAGTGTATGAAAAGCATTGCTGGTTGGGTGAATATTAGGTGTGAACAAAAATCAAGATCAGAAAGTCAAGGTCTGAACTGAACTGTGGATTTAAAAGATCTTGGTACCCAAAGGCTGAATATGCTGAATACACCTTAAATTCTAACTTAGGAATTGACCTGCTCTTCTGTATTTACATAGATCCACACTGGCTGATGGCAGACATACCTGTCTAAGTCTCTTGTTGGAGGTGGGTGCAGTGGTTTTTCTTAAGTTACTACAAAAGTTTTGAAGGCATTTCATCCAATCCTGCAGAAACAGAACATGGTCACAAGATCTGACAGAAATTGCACTATGTACTTCAAACATGGAAAGGATTAACAACTAGTTTGATCACAGAAATACTGATGACTGATCTGTACTTCATGGCCCTCAAAATCACAAAGTTGTAAACATGTTAGTCACTTAGCATTTACGAGGGAAACTAAACCATATATTAAATTTGACTTCCATTGCAACATTCTTAGTCTTAACCATGCAAAAAAAAAATAATTCTGAACACTCAAAGCTTCATGAAAATTGACACCATTTATACAAGTACAACAAATTAACATAAATCTGAAAGCACAGGAATCACTATTCGCTGCATAATGCTGTTTATGAGACTGAACATGAAAACAATTCAAATTAAGCAGTAGTTTTTTTTCAGCTGCAGTGAAACAGAGAATCCACCAAGAAAATTACAATTAACCTATTTTTAACTATTGCAATAGTGAAACAACACTGTCCCCAAGTGGTTAAACTAGAAATGACAACATTTGCCTGCATTTTGAACCAGTGTTTTCAGGATTAAATGTGACTGCATTTGCCAGGTAAGTTGCAAAACTATTTAGTACTATTTTCATATGTCCCATATTACATCCCAGTTGTGGATGCAAAGTATTTCAACCCCTGAACAAAAGAGTGAGAACAGAAAAGAGCTGAACTCTTGGGAAATTAATATTTTGTAAAGGGGTTTTATAGTCCCTAATAATCCTTTAAGTATGCATTTGAACGTTCTCACGAATAGTATTGCAAGCCTTTTGGTAAGACAAAACAAGCATCTGCACAAACAGATATGCATGTTTGTTTTTTTTACCTCATTTAATGAATGGTTTCAGTGAGAGTAAAAAGTCAACCCTCCACTTACCTGTGCCTGTTCTGGAGCCTCTCCTGCAAAGTAGAATATATACTGTTCCTCGCTGAAGTGCTGCACAACAATCTGGAAACAGTTTGACCTAAAGAAATTAAATAAAAGTCAAATGAAGTGCATCATTTTAAATCCCGTTTAGTATTTGCTAAAACACTGTAGTGTCCAGGATCCTGCAGTCACTCAAAATTCAGAGCCAAGTGTCCTTTTTGCAGTTTTTGAAGACCCACCTGCCAAACAGACTGTAGTGCACACCATACACGGAGCACACACTTAGGTCGATCAGCCCTTTGGGTTTTGTAGCTCTCTTCTCACTTTCAAAATAGATGAGCTGTGCATCGTTACCCTCCAGAATGAAGTAAAGAGTCTTCCATCTTTTGCCTTTGCCTAAAAGGTCAGAAGGAAAGTCACGATTCTGACTTACCCAGCACAAAATAAGGCTACAGATTTAGATTTAATGTGCAAGAAGCTGTTGAAAATCTGTATTAAATGAGTAAAGCAATACCGCTGGCATGGATACCTTTGCTGAACAGGAGGTAGCCTTTCTTGACAATGTTTTTGTAAAAAGCATCTTTTGTTTTCCGTCTTATAGTGTTATAAATCTCCCTCCCATCCACGGTGTCAGTAAGAACTTGCTCCTGGTGCTGTAGTGAATAAAAAGAAGTCATTACAGTTTACTGCAGTGAATCTTCTGGGGTCTAGATCTTCAGTAAGATGAAATGTCTGATCTTAATTTACATGGTTTGAACATGATGAACTTTTCTGTTAAAATAATGATTATTTTTCTGTTATAACTAAAACATTTTTCTGATGGCTTGTATGGATATGTTTAAAATAAACCATTGATTCAGCCATTTATTCTTAAGACTTTTCTTCAAAATATATATATTTAGTGGTCAGTTTTTTTTTCCCGAACAGGAAAATTCAAAACCAGACATTTTACAACCTGCAAATAGAGATGTTTGCAATTCAGTGTTAACAGACTGTTTTTATTGTCGAATGTCATCCTTCAAGTCGAACATTTTATTTTCACATAGAAAATCACTTTTATACAACAGCACATACCTGCACTGAAACAGGTTCTTTCAGGTTGTAACCCTCGACGATCTGTTCTCTCTTGTAATGGTCGATGATTTCATCAACACTAACAGAGTTAAAGGGGATGACAAAATGCAGCATATAAATAACTGATGCTCAAAATGCTACGAGTAGCATAAGGTATTGGCATGTTTTATTTTTTTTTAAATGTCACTATACCTGTTGTAATACCTCCCCCCCATCATGTACTGATTGTTAGGTGTGGGGGAGATCTTAAACCTTTGGATGTTTTCATTGGTACGGAAAAAAAGGGAGTAGTCCCCAGGGGTATTGTCTGACGGCCGTACTAGGAAACTGCACACCTGCCCAACTGTGAAGTTCAGGAGTGAGCGGGAGAGAGAGAAAAAGAGAAAAAAAGAGAGAAATAAAAAAATAAAAAAAACAAGCAAACTTATCAAGTTTCATAATGACAAATTTCTGATAAAGAAATGATGACTGTGTTTCTGATGATTTAACAATTTTGGCAAAGAGAAAAAACAATACCCGTCATCAGAAGGCTGTACGCCTCTTGCTTCGTGATCTTTCCATGATACCAGCTGAAGGAGGCCGGCAAATACAACAAAAGGTGACAGAAAACTGATTTAGACATAATTAATTGTATACACATATTTACAGAAGTCATTAGAACATAAAAAGTTTCTAGTTTGTGAATTACTCATTTACAAATACTCAAAGATGGCTTTCATATATTGCTTTGAATTTTTTCAGCTGGTCACATTACAAAGAAACATTAGTTCAAACTTGTGCATCTTACACTTTTCCCTCATGTGGATCCTCCTCCCGGCCCTGCAAAATACCACAAACAGAGAATCCATGAAGAAAACAAAAGAGTCCTTTCAACACTTTATTCATACATTAAATCACAAACTGTGGCTGCTATGTGTTCTTATTTTGGTAAAAATTGGTTTATTTTGACCCTTACTACATAAAGTTTATCTTTTCTGGTGGAAACTATTTTCTTCTTAACTTTGTTCAACATCTGCAACATGATTTGACATGTTTCCCAAGTTTTTTTTTTTCTTTCTATTTTTTACTTACCACCTCCTCCACCAGATCCTCCACAATAAGCCCTTGCTCCTCTGTGCGAACGTTTGTAACCCACATCCAACCATCTTCTAGTTCATTGTGAACTATAAACATGTCTCCTTTCAGAAAGCTGGAAACGAAGTACAAATGTATCACAAGACAAATAAATCGAATGCAACTTTATGAAAAGCAAATGCAAACACACTGTGGCTCTGTGAAAACATTAATGTTGACCAAATATATTTTACAAAATCTTGGTTTAAGCAAAGTGAAGGGACTGTAATGTAATATTTATTTATTGTAAATTATAATGTCACAATGTTGCCAGCAGGTGTCTCCTGACTAATAACAACTGAGGTGATGTTGAATGCCTTGTAAAGGGCTGCTCGCTGAAACAATGTTGAGTTTCGACAAATGTTTATCAGATTAAGGAAATAAGAGGGAGCCGGGCTCATTGGATGTTAAGTCAACTACAGCTCCATGGCAGAAACAAGACTTCAGTAACAAATCAGATGATGTGCATTCCAAGCTGCTGTGACAATCAAAGTGATTTTAGTGAATGAACTCCTCTCTGTGAGCAATTTAGGCCTAAGACTGGGATATATTAAATCAGAACTGTGACAGTGCTTTGAAGAAAGCTGTGATTTGATGTGCAATGTTGTTCTCAGCCGGCAATAAAGAAAAAAGGGGCTTTACACTCTAAAAATGATCCTTACCTGATCTCATCAGTATCTGGCACTTTGGTGTAAGGAAGTATGGCCCTGACTCTCCTCCTGTCCTCTACAGGCTGTGGAAACATGAAAACACATCATGAATTAGAAATAAATTAAAATAATAACAATAATAGTAATAATAATAGTAGTAATAATAACAACAACAATAATAACAATAGTACTAGTAAAATCTTTACACTGGCTTCCAGTCAATCACAGGATAGATTTCAAAACCCTGCTGATTGTTTACAAATCCCAGAATGGTTTAGAACCAGAATACATCTGTGATATGTTCAGAGAATATAAACCAAGTAGAGCTCTTCGATCCAAAGACTCTGATCAAATAGTCCAGACCAGAGTCCAGACTAAACATGGTGAAGCGGCATTTAGTTGTTACGCTGCAAACAAGTGGAATAATCAGCCAGTGGAGATTAAACGTTCACCAAATGCAGAAACTTTTAAATCCAGGTTAAAAACATTTCTTTTCTCATGCGCCTATGCATGACACCTGCACAGTAACTTTTACTTAATTCTGCTTTTAATTATTTTAATATAATTTATGATTTTATTATGATTTTGGTATTTGTATTTTCTTTTATGCTTTTTCTTCTGTAATGCTTTTAATGTTTCATGTAAAGCACTTTGAATTGTCTTGTACATGAAAGGTGCCATACAAATAAACTCGCCTTGCCTAGTGATAATAATAGTAGTAGTAGTAGTAGTAGTAGTAATAATAATAATAATAATAATTATTATTATTATTATTATTATTATTAAAAATCACATACTGGACAAAGATAAATGTTCTACTACAACTCGGACTGGCAGTCATCACAGCAAGACAAAAATATAATTGGTATTAAAATACTTTGACTTAAATTGATCTCAAAAGTGGCAGCAGGAATAAAACAAAATTAAATTAAAATTAAATTAAATTACAAAAAGTAGATACCCTGACAGTAAGTTTTGAGGAAAACTTCGTCATACTAGTAAAAAAAAAAAAGTATTAATAAATAAAAACTTCTCTTGACAATCTTACCTCTGGAGGTGCCACTGGTGATAACAGTTTTTCTCCTTTTAGTAGACAAGACACATAGCTGTAATAACCAATCAGGTCTGACAAAGAAGAGAACCGCCGACCACCAATGTAATAGTCACCACACATGGCAATTATCCTGTTGGGGGAAAAAAACAAAAAAACAAAACAGTGGGATGCAACAATAAAATTGATTAAAACAAAAGCTTCAGCTTTGCAAAAATGACTAATGTTGCAATGTTTTTTAGTTATATAATGGTAACAGCAACCCCTGCCCTTTCAAGAAGGTCAAATCTTTTTATTTTATTTTATCGTCTCTATGTCCCACCCTCAGACAGCAGCCAACATTTATCGGCCAAAATGTAAGGTACAGTGATATGTTTACAGTAGATCTGAGGTTAATATATTTTGAACCACCCAAGAAAAATAATTAACAGTGAGCAGTGCACTGTAATGAACAACTTTCACTGATGCCAATAAACAATGTACTTTTAAATGGATGAATAAAGTCACTGAATCTGCTGAATGTGCTGCATTCACAACTGTGCATCAATCAGGAGTTAATTGCTGGTATCCGATTTTTCTTTGTGGCATAAATGATTAATAACAATAAAATCTGATTAATCTGACAGAACCAGACAGCTTTGACCCAACGCCTGCTCCCACCGGCAAATGTTTCGTCTTCCATTAAAGAGATTTACTCTTCCCTTGCTGATAATAGTCACTTTTAGCCAGCTTACACACAGGTGAAAGGAAAGTAAGTGGATTGTGTCAGAAGTTATGCACTTAAGTGTATGGACAGTATGGTGTGCATTAACAGTACTCCTCACAATGTTACTTTTTTCATCTAAAATAAAAACAAATACACATGAAAACAAATTATAGAAATTGGTTTGAATATTTTTGAGTTGCCAACCCAGCAAATCCGATAAACAGCTAATAACATGTCAACAATGTATCAGAAGACATTTGAGGAAGGCTGCAGATGACAGTCGCAACATATCAAGGTATGTTACATCATCTTTATACATTGTCTGAAAATAAGAAAAAAAAATGTCCTTGAGCTGAAATTATTATCTATTACTAGCTTCTTAAAATATACTCATTTATATTGCAAGAGTTTTAAGGGCGCATTTCAACTGATTCTTGCTGCAGATGCAGACTGGTTTTAAGAATTAAGATAATGCCTCCTTGCTCCATGTATAGTGTCATACCTGAAATGGTTGACCACGTTGGTCATACTGAGGAAAGACAGGACAAAGGAACCGGGCCGGCGGTCACTCTCCCTGATGAGGTAGCTGCCAGGGGTCCGGGCCTGGCGCAGACGCTCCTCTGCAATGGTTCGGTCTAGTTTTCCATGGTACCACCTGAGAAAAGACAATGGGGGGAATCACAAGGCTGACAGTTGTGGGTTTCTGCCTATATAAACAAAAAGCATCAACATTAAATAACTGAACTAAAGAACTGATAGACTAGTGACTTATAAAAGCAATTATACCACAATTATAGTCTAACAGGCATCCAGAGTAACTTCGACCGCTTGAAGTTGCTCCAAAGGTCAATAAGGTCAAATAAACTGAGCCAAAATAAATTCTCCATTCTTTAAAATCAAACAAGTATTTTGCAGTTTTTTTTTAAAAACATTTGTTAAAATGATAGTGAGTGAAGCTGTACTTGACAGGGCCTTGATGGTTGGAAAAAACTTAACATGGCTTTCCATATTTTGGCCGCTCATGCTTCTAAAATAGAGGCCAGCAACTGAAAAAACCTCCAGTGGTTTGTGTATGAATGAGGCACAGCAGTAGCTTTTTACACAGGAGACCTAAAAAGGCTTCCATCTGGTTTAGGGTAGTACAGGTCCGTGCTTGTAAAGAAAAGTGATGAAATCTGCTGTCGTGTAGTAAGCAAGCCGAGGAAAGCTCACTTTGGATGAGGCAGAAGCGTGTCAATTGAGGGGACCTTGGAGGTATTTTTACAAAAAAAAAATGAACAAGCAAGCAGCACAGAGGCAGTCTCATCTACAGAGGGTACAACTCATCAGTGCAGCTGATCCAGGTTTGAATCCCAGTTTGATGTCCTTTGCTGCAAGTAATTCCATGCTCACCCTGACCCCCTTTTCTTTCCAGCCATTGTTAAATAAAGAGCACTGCAGCTTAATACAGGACAATACAGTATGGTACAATTGTATTAATACTTAATGCAATACTTAAACATCTGGGATGGCTGAATGGGAACTGAACATGAATAAGGGAATTTTTTTTAATGCCAGAGAGCAGAACTGTAAACACCAGCTTAAACTGGCTGTATTCCAATCTCTCTCTCTCTCTCTCTCACTCACACTCACACACACACACACACACACACACACACACACACACACCTACCTTCAACATATACATCACCATAAAAGAAAGTCAAATATGTCTCTCAATACAAAATTCAAAACAACATGGAAAAAATAATCAAAAGGGTAAGTTAAGGTTGCAACTGCTTTGGGCTATTTTTAGCAGGCAATATCAGTAAAACTGCAGGCACCAAATTAATAAAATGAAAAACACTATTTAATCTGTTTAGGGATAAGATAAAGTAATTGTAAATGCACAACACTACACTGTATAGGTTAAAATTGAAAAAGAAGCTACTTGATTTTAACAAAGAGGTTTTGACCGCATCCTGCTCTATTAAAAAAAATCCAAAGCGCAGTTATGATGGCACATAACCAGTTCAAAGAATTAATGGCGAATTCAATAACAACAAATACAAAAGCATCAACACATACAATTCAACTTTGTCAATATGATATAGGCAGCTCAACAATGGCAGATTGTCTAAAGAAAAGTATTTTTTCTTTAAAGAAAAAAAAATGAATACAATATGAAATGATCTTATCATAAACTGATATGAAAGTTCTATCAACTGATTAAACCATCACACCAATTTGTGTGTTATTGTCATATAAAATAACTAAGAATGTTCAATTAAAACTTACACAGTAAAGCTGCTCTGACATGAAGACAGATCTAAGGACATGGCGCCCAACTAAAAAGCATATCAATTTATATTAACCTGCTGATGTGAAATATTACCTTATATATTCTTAGGTTTCTTCCACCACGCCGATAAGTTAAATTACATGATACATCATTTATGGAATTGCATGTTCAATGTGACAGCAATTGTCACTTTAAAACACAGTGACAAAAAAATACATTATCTGTGTAGGTTAAGCAAAGTATTGAGGCAGTCTATACCTAGTTTATGCTGAATAACTCTGCTTACATTGATTTTTTCCAATTTCTTTAACAATGTTTATTTCCCCATTATCTTGATATGGGACCATTTTGCTTTAACTAGCACCTCATAGTAATATACATTATTACTACCACATCAAGACAGCAGTAATGTATAAAGCCATTAACCAAATAGCAATAAAACAATAAAACTAAAAAATCTTTACTGTGACCAAGTTTGTAAAACACATCGGAAAACTCACAATTTGATATGTTTTGCTTAAAATTTAGCATTGCAACAATGGTTTAGCTTTTATCATAAACTTCTGATTTATAAGTCTGTAATTATGACTGTTTACGCATTGTGTGTATACTAATGAAACAAAATGCGGATTAACTGTGATCAACAACCTAAGGGCATACTGCATGCTGGAAGACAGATTACCACTAATACACATGTAAGCTTGGCTTTCTAATGTCTGACTATATTATACAGCTTCAAGGACTTCGTCTGCTAGCTTTATCTCGACTTAATGGTTTCCATATAGGTGTTAGTTTATGTAAAAATGCTTTCGCCAGCAAATACAGAACCTATGGAGGCCTACGCTCTTCAAAGTCTTGTTCTTTATCAGTTCTAACCACCATACCTGATCAGCCTTATATGATGAGTTTATATTTAAACTTCCGGAATGAATGCTGTGGGTGTTTGTGTACCAACATGCAACCCCAATGCAAAACTAGTACAAACCTTAGGTACAAGAGTCATTTGTTAAATTTAAAAAAAAAAAAAAAAAAAAATTTTTTTTTTTTTTTTTTTTTTTTTTTTAAAATTTGGTTTTTAATAATATACCCTAAATTAATTTTGTCACAGTGGCAAGCATTACTAAAGCAAGTAAGAAATTATGGATCCACAGAACACAACAACTAGTGTGCATTCACATCAGGATAGTCCGCCAGACTCGGCCCGAATGGGGCCTCGGTGGGGGGGGGTTTCCCATTCAGACTGAGATTGCATTCATGCTGCATTTTGGTCAAATGTGCCAAACCTTGACAATAATATATTCCTATTCCCACCAAAGGTGGTACTGCACAAGTATTTAGCAAAGAGAGGACAAGACCTGTGTAAAGAAGAAAATTCTGTTGCAAGTTAATCATCGAGCACGAAACTATTGCTGTTTTGGTTTTTTTTATTTAGTCTTATGTAAGTATAATGCAGAATACACTGCAACAATGACCGCGTAATGGACAACAGACATGGCAAAGGACTCATAACGCCAACACCAAGTATTTGCTCACAATGCAATGTTACAACAAATGCAGGAAGTGAATTTTTTTGTAGTCCGCTTCCAGTATTTGGTCCGCTTGAAACAGGCCAAGACTTGCGTTTGTAGGCGGACCGAGTCCGCTTCTTTGATTCGAATCAGAATTTTTTTTGGCGCATTCACAGCTCCCCAAACAAAACAGACTTTCCGAGCAAACGGACAAGGATTCGAATAAAAAAAAGTTAATGCAAATGTGCCCTAAGAAACAGGAGCAAAAAGGAAAAGGTTTATAGGTGATCTTGACACTACCGTATCTAAAATTGCAATAATTTGGGATTCACCAATCCACTTTTATCACTTCCAACACTAATACATGAAGTTTGACATCGGCCAGCACTGATCCAGATGTGAAAAGGGTCTTCCTGCAACCATCCTTTAAATGTAAGGCTGGAAAACTGTTCAAGTCTTCATAAATAAGGATAGTCATTTTTGGTGGATTCAGCTCAGCAGTGTGACAAAGCACCTACATGCCACAATTAATTTTATCTCGACAGAAAATGCCTAATTTGTATCATACGGCAGGAGTATAACTTTGTTAAAAATAAATAAATGTTAGAGATGAAAATTTTAATTTCAAAAGTCAAATTAAAAAAGGAAAATACTAATGATTGTGATTACCAACTCAATTTAAGGGAGCTATAACTGTGCTAAGCACACACTGATCTTAAAATCTAATTATACTTTAAACCCCAGAACTAACCAAGTAAACAGTCATAGGGTTTCACCAAATCTTTAGATGACCTGTTCTGCCTTAGTCTCTGACTAGCCATATACAGGCACCATCCTACTGGGTGATGCGCCCTCTGGTCCCTCCCCAAACGAGTACATCCAGGAGCTGCTTTTATTGTCTGGGCTCTGAATGAATGACCCCGCTAAAGCATTTCTCTCCTCCCAACCTCCTGGACCAGGTCGCTGGTTAGTTAACAGGTTGCAGTTATTTCCCTGGCTTTGGATTGAGGATCATGCTGCAGTAAGACCAGCCCAGTTTGGTGGCAGGAGAGAAAAAATTCTCACTCACAGTTTCTTGCAATAGTTAAAGACCTGTGTGGGTTGTGGATGTTCAATTCCCTTGGTGAGACCAATCAGCCAAAGGTTGTAACCTATGCTCCTCCTATCCAGGTCACTTAACAAAAAGCTAAAGGCTAAGCTATCACTTTGAAGTTTTTTTCATAGTGTGTTGTAGCTCTTCCAGCTGCTGGTAAACAGTTTTAACATGTTAGTGGCTAGCGACAGTAGTTTGGACTGTCCAAAAGCTATAATGTCAAGTTAATTAACAGGGGTGTCAGTGTCACACTTTTCACGTGGTTTAGTGGTTTCAGAGGTATTGTGAGCATTTAAACCAACTTTTAATGCCTTAAATGTTTATGCTAAAAAGAAAAAAAGATTAATTCTGTTGAGAATAAAAACACAGGTTAAGTACATTGGAAAGGTAGTTGTAAAGGGAGCTAGCGTATGGTGCGTCTCTCCCCAATGAGTGAGGCAGAAGTCAATATAACTTTGTTGTTCATGTGTTAATGCGTTAAGAAAAGAAATATGTTAATTCCACAGATCAATTTCATTATATCAAGATTGACACCCTAGTTTTTTTCACATTGGTTTCGCTTCTGTAATATCACAACAATTTTGTGTTTTATGAACCAATACTGGTATCAATGTATCTCTAGTAGAAATATTCTGATTTTAATGGGTTTTTTTTTTTATATTTACTTAAACATGAAATGCTCTGCCAGCATATCACACCATACATTTTGCATCAATGATGTAATGCTATATCAAAAAGTAAACTAAACAAGGAAGGTGGTAAGACAAACAGGCTGGAAAGTTTGGCCATTATACTGAAAGATTCAAGTATCAACTTCAAGAATGCCCCGTCATGTCAGCACATGTACAGCATGAACAACAGTGAGGTCTTAGTTCAGTTCATCCAAGAATGAGGGAGTAAATGTTTTCTTTGAATCCATTTCCGCAAAGGCCAACAAAGAGGCATTTAATACAAACAGATATATATATAAAAAAGAAAAAAGTATATTTATTCATTGTGCAGACAGGAAATTGCTTTTATTGTCACAACCACACCTTAAAGTGGAACTATTATGTGCATATAGGCTAATTTATTTTATTTTTGAGACCAGAAGGGCTGGGATTGATCGAGTTATTGTCACAAATCGCTTTACTGACTTGAGACCAACCCTCTCTGTAGGCTGTCAGATCAGCCTGTGGGCAAAACGAGTGGATTGAGGCTCTTCTGCATTAAGCCCCACCTCCCGCCACCGCGCTATATCGGGAGCGGCCACTGCAACTGCTTTCACTGTCATTGTAACATCTCATAAACAAAAGGATTAGGCTAATATGAACTCAATAAAAAGAAACAAAATACAATTTCAACACATAGAATACAGCCCTACATGTTGTAACCTGAATCAGACCCTGAAAACGAAGTGGAAAACAGCAACCCACAGCAACAAATGCAGCAGGATGTTTTTCTTTGGTAAACTCACCAGCCATCGTTCGAAATAACTTTATCCAACGTTTTCCACCCGCCTGATGTATTTGTACATGCCGTTGTTAACCAGTAGAAGGTAACCAATCACTGAACCTTATCCCCCGGGACGTCACAAGAATTTCCAAGTAGAAAAAACTCTCTATAACGACGCGTTTTTCGTCGCCATGGAAACCGAACGGAGAGCGTGCTGGAACTCAAACTCAAACATGCGTTTAGGTGATAAAAAAAAAAAAAAGGTGCCGTTCACATGTCTGATGAGGATTCAACACTAACACTGTAGAAAGCACAGAAATCACAAAATACCATAATAGCACCCATTTAAAAATGATACAGGTGATACCTTGATGCCAAGATAAATTCATCACATTTTCATACAAGCAAAGCAAGCAATATATAGACTACTTTTTGTCACAAAGTTGTAAAAAAATAACACTACTCACAAAATGTTAGGGATATGCAAAATTTGGGTAAAATGTAAAGTTTTTTGTATACTAATGTTTCATGAATTTACTAGATTTAAATAGAATAAAGCGATGTTTTTGCCACTTAAGAAAAATATTTACTTAAACTGTTCAAACTAAAAGAGACCTTCGCTAATACATGACAATTTAGTTGAAAACAACCATTGTTTTAACCATTATTAACCACAATGTATACAAACATGCCAATTTCTTGTAAGTGATGTCCAATGTGACAAGAACACACAGTCCAAATACAGTGCATATGAATAAAATTCAGAGATGCACATAAAAAATATTTCTGTCCCAAATTTTTATATCTGTTGAGAAAAAAATGGGGGGGAAAAAGCCAGTTTTATTTATTTATTTTTTTTTAATTAATTTTTTTTTTTAAACAAAAATGCACCTAACCATTAGCGCAAAATTTCCCCAACAGGGCATAAGGGTAAAAGTTGTGTTTTGTGAGTAGCGTAATTTCACACAATTTACTCATAAAAATGCTCAAAAAGGAATTATGTAGGACTAAATATTTGAACTGAAAACAAACAAAAAAAAAGGAAA
>NC_136611.1:21766649-21819149 GCF_933228915.1 Telmatherina bonti | reverse complement strand
TGTCAAACCTGGGGACGCAAGAGAAGGGAGTGGCACATCTACAGAGCCAGAAAACTGTAAGAATGCATATTTAGTAGGGCTGTGACGATATGCTTTTGTCCCGATTCGATTCGATTCCGATTTTTTGGGAGTCGATTTAATTTAAAATGAGATTCTCAAAATTCTTTGCAAAACGTTTTGTTGCTTCAGAGTTTTCTTGATTTCAATTAGGAAAGAACAACACAAAAGCAGACCATCATTCTGCTGCTATAAAACCCAAGAAGACAAGTAAAAAGATCAATAAAAACAATAAAAATGACAAAAATATTATAATGGATTATTTTTAATTTATCTTAAAAAAAAAAAAAAAAACTATGAAAAAAAACTTTTAAAATTGTGAAGCAAAAAATACCAATATTCGATTTTTCCATTCCATTTTACCACCCCAAATACTTAGCACATAACATGCATAATGGAAACAAATCAGACAACCTCTTGGTCTGCCTCATCTCCATAAGGGTAGTTTTAAATAGATATATTTAACCATGCTTAAAAATAAAAACATAATTTTGTGAAGCATATGCACTTAAAATAACTAAAATTGGTGTAAACCACATGCCAAACATTCAAGAAAATGGAAAAAAAAAATGCTAGAGCTTTCAACATAAACATTGTTCAAGTTTAAGTACAAACTAAGTCAACTGAGAAACGTTTAACCTTTTAAAGGCCACTTTTGTTGTATGCATATATTTTAATGAAGAAAAACATGTTTTCCTACACTTCCATTTCAAACTTCTTTTACATAGCCATTGTGATAATTTCCTGTTAATTTGCTAACAACACTGGTCTCATTCACCTATATTCAGTGGAATATTCCCTCTACCACCTAAATGCCATCAGTCATTCTGACACACTGAAACAACATCCTAACATGATGTTTACACAATTAACAGCAGCACTTAATAATTGCATCTACATCATAAGTAGTCGACCACCTGTTCAATGTGAGAGAGATTTGACAACATTAGTTAAATCTTGTTAGGCCCATATGGACATTATTAGTTGCCTCCACACTATAGGACACCCAATGCATCTTGCTTTCTGGATCTTTATCGAGCTTTCAACAGCAATGGATGACTTTTGACCACTCACGAACACAGGAGGGACCAACGGTGATCTCTGGGCAAAAGGAGAGAGATTACCGCCTGGTGAGTGCCCGCAGAGACAGGAAATAGCAAAAAGCAAAGTAGAGCTGGTAATCCTAGTCTATCAGCAGAGCAGGGGCTCAGCTTTCAGAGTAGGTTGCTTTTACTCATCTTATATTCACAATTCCCCTATCTCATATTTGTCATTTTGGACCTACCCTTATAAAAGCCTCTGAAAATGCATCAAGCTACTCCAAGTAGACCATTTTAACAGACTTGCTAATGTATTTAGCTGTCAGACAAATGTAACAAACCAATGTGAATGAGCAGCTTTATGGGGAAACAAGAGAAAGGACAAAAAGAGAATACCTTGGAGCAGTGGAGTTCCTTGAACCAAGTCTAATTGAGCAATGACTGATTTGAACTATGTTTGTCTTATCTAGCCATGTTAGACTGGCTTCGAGTTTAAATGTCCTACACTTCATTTTGGACAAAGCTTTTTTATTTGTTTGTTTTACTGTCACATTGCTGATACGGACTGTAGTTGTATGGTAAAAACACTAATTGTACAAGGATTATAAGCATGCAGTTTTGTTTCTTGCTGTGTG
Organism: Telmatherina bonti; assembly: GCF_933228915.1. NCBI lineage: Eukaryota > Metazoa > Chordata > Actinopteri > Atheriniformes > Telmatherinidae > Telmatherina > Telmatherina bonti. Next base: position 21,817,417 of record NC_136611.1, on the reverse strand, counting down.
TAGCCTCACACAATCACTATCCCATAATAGGGCTGCTAAATTTTGGTAAAAAATAATAATCACAATTATTTAGAGTGAAATTGAGATCTCGATTATTTAACATAATCATCCATTATCTTTACCAATATTCATTTATTTAACATTAAACAGTGGCTTTTAAACAATGTCTTTAGGATTCCACAAATTTTAGAAAACAAATACCATTACGCTTTGTCTTGACAAAGTTAAAATATTGATGTAAACTGAATAGATAAATATAAACTATGTTGTAGTGAACTTCCACAACCTACTGCAATTATTCTACATTGCACCTGCAGCTGGAGCAGACTGAGACTGGCCGTCTGTGAGTGCTTAGGTCGGGGAGAAGCTCCTGCTGCTCGTTTATGACAGTTAGCTCAATACAAAATGTACTTCAAGTCAGTACCCAAAACACCAGAAAAGTTTCAATAACTCCAGTAAAAGTCACTAGATTTGTCACTAGTTGCTTTTAACAAAAGATGCCAATGGGGTTTGGAAAGTTGCCAGATTTAGCAAGAAACTTGCCAAGTTGGCAACAGTGGCCGAATAAAGCCAAAGCGGCTGTGGGAGGAGTTTACAGCACATCGCTGCAATGTCATGACACTCGATTTGGTAACTGAAGCTAGCATGAGAGTAAATTGCAAAGAGAGAAAAAAAAAAGAATCACACCCTTTTATTTTTATGATCATTGAAAACCCAGATCGCCCAGCTTATCCCATAATGCACTGGTCAGTGACATCAGCCCCCAGGTCTATTAAGCTTTATGACTCCACAATGACTGGCTTAGAAAAACAATGTGGACAAATCACATGTCTGATATTTTCACTTAGCCATTTTCATACAATAGCAATGAAGAGACTTCTACAGTTACAAAGTTATGACAGAATGTTGTAAGACTTCAAATATTTTTTTTGGTATCTAAAAGTACACAACCAATCATTTTTCAAAATTAAAACAGTATTATTCTGAAAATGTCAGATTTTGTCAAATAGGTTTAAAACTTTAAGGATTCTGCTAAGGTCACAAGAAATTACTCATGTTTTTAAAACAGAACCAGAAGGGAAAAGGACATTGCAATGTGGGCAGTGGTAGGGCAAAGATTGGACGTAATGTAACATTTTGGAAATGCATATGGACCACAGATTTTGCCTTATTAATGTAAAACAGACCAGACCAGAAAAATTTGGTGAGGTATTTCAAATCAGTCGGTCCAGTAAAACAAACCTTGGCATGTGCATCCTTTGCAATACTGCTTTAAAGACAGAGGGGTATTTGTGGGGCAAAGCGCAAACTGTTTAATACTTTCAACATTTGTCTAGACAACTATTATGTAAAAGTATTACTTTTTTTTTTATTATGACACAAATGACTTAAACAATTTGCTGGCCTAACATATGCGGTTGTTTGTTACTCCCCTACAATATAATCCTAATTAAACTTTGTGAGAGGGCCCTTGTGCCAACCTGTCTAACCATCTCCACTACTGTTCACAAAGGCAATTAGGCAGTGTTGGTGCTAAATTAACAATATAGTTGCAACGATTTCCACAGCTGACTGGTAAATCTGAACTCATTCACACAGCCACTGATCTTCAAATCCACCTTTCTTTCCTTTTTTTTCCTTTATTCCTCCTCAGGGAGACCCTTTATGGACTTAAAATCCCCTCTAATCTTCGTGGAAACTCAAAATCAACGACTCATTTCCCAATGCGCTGTTTGTTTAAGCTCAGGCATGGGGCCACATGTCTAAACATAAGAAGAACAAACACTGTTGGGCACAGCTGACATGAACACACTTGGTATGATGTTACCTTATCACTAGGGTGAAAGCTTTTTCACCGTAAAAATTACTGACTAAAGATGTAATTTAAGACTTACTAATTTAGCTTCCAGTGAATGAATGTCAGCCTGTCTACAGTAACTCATTGTGCTGCTGTGAGTGCATTTACAAAATGTTTCCATCTTCACCTCCCAGAGAAGTTAAAACAAAAAAAACAAAGTAATGCTGAAATTTTGTCTGATTTTCAGCTGGTTGACAGGTTCTCAGACAGACTCGCTATCTGTGGTAGAAGAATAATCACCCGTGTGTGAACACATGGTATATGTGTGGCATCGGAGCTGAACTCTCTCACAGACAGAAAGAGCAGCTAAAAGATGCTTTCATGCAAATTATTTACATGACATCAGAATGTTTACATTTTTAATCAAAGTATTAATACTAAGTGTTCTAGAGGAGAGAGAATCTTAAATTACTTATTGTATGGAACAACGCTTGTACGGAACGCTGTATGGAAAACCAACTTCATTCTCTCGCTTCATTCCCCTACGAGTGGATCTCGTAGGGGAAACACTTGGCAACACAAGTTGTCGATTCAGACAACTTAATACCTTGAAAATCTTTAAATTACTGTAAAAATATTTGCTAAAAGGTTAATATGTTTTCGCTAACAAACTTAATAAGCCACTTACTGTACATACAGTTCAGTAACTAAATTTGTTGCATTTTCTAACAAAGAAATCAATGACTAGTTCACTTTAAAACACTCATCCTACATATTCACATTAAGTTGTAAAAGTTAAAGAATTTTAGACATCCATTTTCATTTTCACCAGAATGCAAAGTTAGTCAATAACAGGACCATTTGACTTCAAGTCTCCCATTTTAGAGACCTGACCAGAAATTCAATGCCATTTATTCTCAAACAACAGAGTTTATACTAATTCAAAGAAAATCTGCAAGGTGATAAATTGGACTTGTAGAATAAACTCTGAAAGATGTTTGTAAGGCCTTGGCACAACTACTACAACAGTACTAAGAACCTAGATTTGAGTCCCATTGGTGGTTATTCATTACTGACAACAGGCACAACGGTGAAACAATGGCCTTCCCCTTCCTCTAAAATCTGACAGAGATATAAAGTGCCTCTTAAAATAAAAGCTGAATCCACACTCCAAGTCTAGTCACTTCTATATCTTACAGTATGAGACAGAAATGATAAAACTCAGCAGTTCTCTAAAGACACTAAAAAGTGAGAGGACTGAATTTAGGTTACAACACCAGCACACACACAGGTGTGGGTATGTGTTCATTCATCTGGCTAGTATCAGAAAATGACCTGTAATAGCAGAAAGACCAGGCCACATTTACCATGCACAATACACTATTTTTTTTTTTTTTTTATTTTAAATACATACTCTTGTGGGTATAAGCTAACCTAGATATAAGGGACTTAGTGTGATTGGGCGGGGATTTCCGATGATGTTTCACACCTTCACTTTCATACATTTGGTTTGGTTTGTATTCAAACTGCACTTAACTCAGGCAGACCAGACCCCGTGGACGTTGTCACATATAAACAACTGTTCCCTCCGGGGTGATACTTTCACAGAAACAGTTTTTCAGGTAAAAAATACATATTACGCAGGAAGACATTTATTTAGTGCAGATGGTTGCAGATTGTTTTTCTGCTTTTTTTCCCCCTCACTTTTATGGACATGAGTTTTCTTCTTTTTTTTTGTTTTTGTTTTGTTTGTTCCGACTGATCAGGGGCCGAGACCACTTTTATTGTGAAGCTCTGAAGAAGAATGCCCAAACCTTGCAGTGCTGCAAGGATCCGGATCAGAAAATACAGCTGAACAGTTGATGGTGGATGATATTTAGTTTATGTAGCATACTATTCCATTTACCTTTTTATCAAAAACACTATACAGCTAGAAAGTATCATACTATTTCTCCATTCACTACATGTTAGGTATTTTAATATCAAAAGCTCCGTTCACAGGTCAGCTCTGCCATGTAGCTGTACTGATGAACAGCTGAGCCCATTTACTAGTGAACCATACAAGCCGAATTTATTGTGTCCTTTCATAATTTGTTACAGCATTTAGAATTAGCAGACATCACGTTAACTTGTCCGAGTTAGCGTATAGTTTGTCGTATTTTACCACCTTCCACATTAGCTAAAACTTAAAAAAAGAAACAATTAGAGTGTCGAGTTGTACTGTGCATGATTCAGTGCCAGCTGTTCAGAGCTTATCATGCATCATCACAACTTCACCCTCATGACAAAATTAGGACTGAACTATTATCATTTTACATTGAAATTGCAACTTAAAACATTATGATTACCAAATCACAATGAGCTTGATTTATTTACGCGCTACATCCAGGTTTGAAACCTGCAGTAGTCACGGTTTCATGAATCCACTTGCTTTAGACGCATTTCCTGTCGCCTTTATTGTGCAGCAACAAGGTCCTTTTTATGAGATTTAAATAAATGCGTCCTTTCTGGAAGACTATCACTTTTTGGCACAATGTGAAAGAATCTGGCAAAAGTTCTGATAGAAATGTGGCCAACCCAGACTACTACCTGATGCAGCTACATATATTCTTGCCTCTGATTGAGAGTGAAATGTTTCTTTTTTTTAAAGGTCCAATTTGTTTGATAACTGCAGCAGCATAAAAGCAATCTCGGTTCGGTATAATGTTGCACCCCCCCAACTGCACTGAGTTTAGCGGACTATCCTGATGTGACTGCTAGGAATGTGCAACAAATTATTGTTTGTAATTTGTTGTTACAGATTTATTGTTAAAAATTAGGCTAAATTGGTGTTTACCAACATTTTTATCGGAACATGGACATGGACACAAAGACATGGAATAATCGGTTTAAATTTTTAGACCATATCGCTCATCCCAAAGTGAATGCACCGTAAGTGCTCAGCTTAACATGTCTGTTTCTATCTTCATCATCCTGAGAGAATTTCAAAGCCAGAATTTCTGTGTGATTTTCATAGGGTTGAAGTCATAATATGCATTCTTTGCTGGTTTGACTGTAAACACCAGTGAGTGGGCGACATCAAGGTGAAACTCTGACGTGCGCAGTACAGAAATCATCTAGAGACAAATTAAGCGCTGTGGTGTAAATCAGATAAATAACTTCAGACTTCATAGTTTTAATACAAGGATAAAGTATGAACATAATCTACCTGAAACGAGTGTTTCAGCACAGGTTGCATCTTGTATTTGGTCAATGAAGGCAGAAAAAAATAAAGCAATTAGATTTTTTTTTTCCCCATATCGATCAACCCTTGATGAACTGTAGCTTCCAACACTTGTTTCGCCTCTGTCATTTTATACATTGCACCCAGTGCAAAACAAAGGTGTCAGCATAAAAAGCTTTGGGAAAAAGGCTAGCAGAAACCTTAGCAGAACTAAAAATGTGATGAAAGCCACAAAAAAAAAAAAAAAGAAAAAAGTTAAGCTGATAAGCACTAACTTCAAGACCACATTTCACCACTAACTTCAATTACTGAGTTTCAAAGAACTTGCAAAGCAAGTCTCAAGCAATCTTTTGAAAGGGCACCAACAGAGATGTGAAATCATTCAATAGAAAGTCCACACGCAGTACTTTAGAAAGTATTTCTCATACAATCTTACCAATATGCTCCCATGAGGCCATCATATTAGTCTGTTAAGACATACAATACATCTCATTATGGTTTGTAATAAAAAAAAAAAAAAAAAGATAATCATGTTGTCACAGGATGCTCACAGACTGCACTGTTCTCACATTTGCCAACAAGAATCAGAGTTAGTGCAAACTGTATAAACATAACTGAGCATTACTTTGAAAGTTGTAGCTGCTAGGAGCTGTAGGATCATTTTATTTTCTTTTATAAAATGACAATGCCTATATTGAATGTAATAAAGGAAGCACTGGAGTGCCTTTCCATAATATTTTAGAGAATTGAAACAGCTCCAACTGGTGAATCACACCATTTTAATCTTAACCTGGTCAGATTAGATTTCACAATATTGTAATGTCCATTATGTCCTTCTTCTGATAGGCAAGAACCACCTTAAGTTTTAAACTTTTTTGTAGTAAGCAGAGTGTTTAAATTTACACAGTTTAATTTCTTAGACTATGTAAAAATAAAAGGAAAAAAAAAAAAAGATCACCAAATGTCACATTCTGCTTAAAACGGGATTGAATCTATCCTTACAAAAAGATTACTTTGAAAAAAGATATATACAAGTGGTAAATAGTAGGCAATGAAACTTTCGGAACACTAAAATTGTGTTATGGTCAATTAATATAGCGATTATAAACTGTCACTGGGACTGGAGATAGATGTTAACTATGAGAATTAGAGGACACTAATGAAACTACAGAGAACAGAGTACTTTCATTGCACACCATTGGGGATTAAATGAACCTGACTAAAACTACACGATCCTTGGGGATGTATAGTCCTAAGCATCAATGACAAAGGCGTGATTTTTTTTTTTTTTTTTTTTGGTATACTTACTGGTTTGTGGGAGGTGCAGAAAGTGGAAACACCACCTCTTCATCATCACCATCCTGTATGTCGCTTTCATCCATGGTGCCCCCGAGCCCCCCACAGCCTTGTGGAGGCGGGGGTGCCGGTGGCAGAGGGGGTAAGACAGTGGGGCCATCCGGGCCGGTTGATGTAGGTGAAATCCGACTGGTTGGACCCTCCGTAGTCGGCGAGTAGCACATGCCGCTCACTGTCCCTGAGTCTGAGCCTTGAAAAACTGAATGTCCACCTCCTGTTCCGCCACTCCCTGTTGCGGACAGCAATGGTCCCGTCATTTCTCCACTAGCCACTGGATAGATAATACTTATGTCGGGAAGTGAGTCTGGAGAAGTGTTTGAATTCTGGCGACGGGTTGATGCTGACCCTTGTCCCAAATCAGTGACTCGCATTCTGCTTGACTTGGGATAGTAGGGGAAAGGGGCCGTCTCCGGGCCTCCTCCGCCTGCCACCGCTGTCCCTGTCGTGACCGAGCCCGTATCGTCACTGCTGACCTCCGCAGCCATCATGTTAGAAAATTAAGTAGAGGGGAAAAAGTCCAGAAGGGAACCTGCCCTTCCCCTCTGTTCTCGGGATAATCCTTCAGTGTTTGGGCTTCAGGAAACAACACAAAAAGTTTCTCAAACGCGCTTTCAGCGTGCAAGCTAATGTTAGCCCACAGCTAACTTAGCTCACTCGGCTGCAGCGGGCGTTAGCTTTAGCACGCATTCGCTCATACAAGACAGTCGAGCTAACACTAGCGGGAAGGCTAGCAGCCTCGAGACACTTGATGAGTTCTTGCTCGCTATGTCTTCATTGTTTCCTGAGTTTAAAGTTCACACAATAACGCCAGTTTGAAATTGACACACAGAATTTTTCCCCGAAAAATGTTTCTATTATTTTCTTTTTAAATCCAGACCTCACCCTCGGCACCAGGCAGACCACTTGTCGAAGAGTGTTGTTTTATTGTCACTGTTGTGTGTAATCCCCGTCTTTCTTTTTTTTTTTTTTTCCCAGTGTTTTCTTTTCCTCTGAGTTTGGTCTCAAAGGAGACTCCGCAAACAACCGAACCTCGTCTATACAGGGCAACTTATCTTCTTCAACGCAAACAAGCACTTAGTTAACCAAAGTATAAAAATCCTGCGCAAACAAGCTAACTTTGCTTTATTTCTGGGTTTCAGAGCTGGTGCCTTCTTGCCTGCTACTGCGCTGCTCTTGTTCCCCTCCCTCTGCTACTCTTCTCTACTCACCGAGCAGACACGACTAAGTGAACACAGAGCAGCACAACTTTAATCAATGATATCTTCAATCACTTTCTATTCACTACTACAATTATATTAAATAACGTTATCCTTACAAAACATATATTAAAAAAAAAAAAAAAAAAAAAAAAAAAGCCAAAGACGAATCTTCCATTGAATATTTAAAAACAAACACAAAGTAGCATATTTGTATGAATAATCTGGAAGTCCAAGTGGTTTTTTTTTTTTTTTGTTTGTTTGTTTGTTTTTTTTTTTGTTTTTTTTTAAATAAAAAAATCTTTTGGGGCAGATATGGCTTGATGTGGTGGTAGGGGTATGGATAGATGTTCCCCCTCGCAGTTCTGCCTTACTGGTGGTATTGGTATACTGGATCCATCTGTTGATGATTTGCATAATTAGTAGGGAGATGCCAGGGCTGCTGATTTTAGTGTTGAGGTCTGACTGCCTGAACGGTGTTTTCCCTATTTATTAAGAAGTCGGAATTTTTTCCCTGTCTCTTCATACTTATATTACTATTTTTTAAAACAGTTTCAAGTCACATTTGTCCACATGTTTATGATATGTCACTTTAAAATCAACTATATGCCTTGCTAACCCCGTTTAAATTAAACCGAATCATGTTGCTTTAGCTTATCAGCACTAAAAAAAAAAACTCTGATATTGAGTTACTGTTTGAGCATTCTCAGTAGTTTATTTTCAGCTCCTGTGTGAAAATCTTGATTAACTGAGCTCATGTGTTGTCCATAAATACACTCAATGAAAACTAAACATGACGTTGTTCCCCCACATTATATGAATGAAATGAAAAATTAATTACATTAAATGAAAAATACTTTATCAGTTTAATTAATAAATTATTAATAAATAATAATTTATTGATCATTGTTAAAATATTTAATCAAAACCAGTACTACGATATAACTAGTTTAGTTATGTAGCTTCAAGCTAGTATTAGGTTGCTAGCCTTAAATACCATTTGTAGTTGTACTTGCAAAGGAACAAAATAGTTTGTAACTATTCTTTCAAATGATAACTTATAAGGGAACCACTATATTTATTTCAAACTGGTGGAATGACATTGGGGATCCATGTGTGCCTGAAAAAAATGTTCCTGTCCTCCTCCAATGACCTGTCAGTTACCTGAAGTAGCACCTGGGGTGTCCAATCAGATTTTAGAGATGCCCAGCGCCTGGGCTTCCTTTGAGCTCCAGTTCTGTTGCCATTTTAAATAAGAAATGGGTTCTAAATCATTTACCTGGTTAAATAAAGGTTCATTTAAAACAAAATAACGTGACTGAGATACCCGGCTATTCCCTGTTGCAAGGTATTCAGGTCTGTGAGTCCAGAGCAAACCCATATTATACACCAAAACTTCTTGACATTTGGTATGAAGTCTTTACTGTGCTTTGGTTTGCTTTAGCAAATGTGGCACTGTGCATTATGAACTAACATCTCCATCTTGGTCAGGTAATTGACAGGATCATTGTAACTGAAATAAATTTGCAAAGCACAACCATGCAATCATGTTCCTTTTAGAGGAACAAGGGAACAGTCTTTGTACTGACACAATCAAACAAGTCATATTTGCTCAGTCTTTTTTTAACTGTGCTTTAATCAGCTTTAACATCTGAACGCTTACTATTCAGTCTTCCTACTCATGTAGATTCATTTTGTTTCTGAGCAGTGATGAGTAAATTAGTAATGTATGTTGTCCAAAGGGATTGTTTGATTACCACTTTGGAGCACAGCAGATAACACTAAGAATGTATTTCTGGCTTTACGGCACAAAACCTGTCTTTGTTCATTTTAGCTTGGCCAATGTAATTCCAAAAAAATATTAGAACAGTTAGATGGTATTAAGATAGAATTCAGAATTATTTGGGTTTTTTTTTTTTAAATCCTTGTTCCACTTCCTTTCTTCTCATATTCTGCCTATATATTTACTTATAGTCAGACAAAATTAAGGCGTTTTTAGTGGAAACATTTTAGATGAGGTCTCCTAAATGGCCATTTTGGTATAGTTTGACATTATCTGTTGTCAAAACCTCCCTTTTTAGGGACCACAGGTTTTAAGTTTAAAATAGCACATTTGCTCTTCTGCATTTACCGTTATTGACAGCTTTGTGTTGAGATAGTATCATAATGTTAAAGTTCTTTTTCAAATTGTGTTATGCTCTTTTGAAACAGCTGATGTTTCAGGAAGACAAAACATGTTTTCACACTGTAGTTGTGAAAATGTCTTTTTGATTTGATCTGATTGCACTAGATTAAAGCTCCCATTATCACCTGCATCACTGGTTTTCACAGACAAAATCATCATCTTTATAATCATTATCAAACATCTTTTTTTTCCTTCACAATGACCAAATAATCAACTAATTAACACACAAAAATAAGCTCAATTTTCTCAATCATGATTTATAACTTGTGATCTCAAGACAGCTGCATTAAGAATGATTTCAAACATGTCTGTTTCGGCATAATAGAAAATCCATTTGGTGCCAGTATATCAGTCACTGTTGTTTTCCACCCATCTCCAGAGTGGCCCTCAGGGCAGCTACCATACCACCACTACACTGATCTGTTTCAAGGCAACTGATATTGTTAACATACAATCTTGCTGTCCCTGACCTCTCTTTCTTCTTCTCTCTCTCATTTCTTCGTGGAGTTTGTCATTTGAAGGAACTTTTATGAACGAGTACTCTCCTCATGATGGTTGGTTAGCAGGGGGTGAAAAAACATGCTGACTTTGCATCTCTCACTCAAGTAGCTGATGCCTGTGTTTTCCTTTTAAACAATAAAGTTTGAAAATTATCAACAAATAATTTACATCACTAGCAAGTTCTACACATTAGCATGCTCAATAAACAAGGCATTATAGTGAAAATGGTATATAAAACAACTTGGTCTTATCTAATCAAGACATCCCTGGCCCTGCATTTACTCCAAGGACACAATTCAAGCTTCATTGCTCCAGTCATCCCGAGGCTTCCCTTGGCCTTATATTGCGTTGTTGTCCAGTGGACAGCGACCACCCTATATCTCTGCATTGCAGTGCAACCATGTCCCGTGGATCCTCCCAGATTGAGAGTAATAAGATTGCAGACAGGATGCAGCTAATTGCCTTTTCTTGGCAGACAGATGGCAGGAAAAGACCAGCTTCATACCTGCTGAAAGGTAGATCAGTTATTTTCACGTTTTTCATGTGAATTCTTTTAACTTTGAGTAGGAGAAAAGGGGATTTTATGGGAGTGGAAGTCAACCAAATGAGTCAAAAATTTAGGCTAAAGAGTACAGTTTGTGTTTGCAACTGTATACCGTATTTATATCTGTATCTGTCTGCACTTTCATGTCTTTGTATCTTTTTGTTTATTTACACGTGTGTTACAGAATGAGGAAGGAGGGGTGGTGATAGACTGCCAAGGGGAGGAAGCAAGTGTGAAGGAGAATGATAGGTCAGTGGGGCTGTTCTGCTCTGTTTCACCATAACTGCATTGTCAGATATGAGGATGGGCACTGATATGAGTACCATGGGGGCCTGACTGGGTGTCAACAGAGAGCTCTCATCCATATTCATTATTTTATTATTGCAACACCTCATTGCTCCCAAAGACAGCACAAGGGAAAATCTCCACTGTCAAAAGCCTGTGAAGACAATTATGTTCTTTTTTACTGACATGTTGCATGAGCAAGCAGTAAGATGCTTTTTATTTAATTTTTAAAATTAGTTTCTTTACCTTTAAAGAGGTATTAGTAACATCTACAGTTAATTGTGTGACATTTTTGGCTACTTGCTTGTATTAGTTAGATTACTGCAGGGACCTTGGCTTTAGTTCATTACTCATTTTGTGTGGTTTTGGTGTCTGAGGTAGCAGTGACACATCAGATCTAATCTATAAACGAGTCTGTAGGAGTAATAAATGTGGCGGGGATGTAGACTTCCTTTCTTAATTCTTTATATGTCATGGTTCCTCACATGCAAATCAAGCACAACTGCTTTGTTGTTGTCGTTGTTCTGCTAAATTTCCTAATCTACATGTTTGGGACTTAATTTAAAACAAAAAAAAATTAGGCAAATTCACATGAACACACAGGCTAGATGTGTTTTGAAAGTTGCTGGGTCTGTGCAGTGCATGTGTCCACTTACCTTCTTACTCAAGACCTTTAAATCAGGGGAAGCTTGTAGGCACTTCAGTACTTTTTGAATAATTCACTGGATTAACATGAAAGTTTAAAAAAAAAAAAAAGTGAGGAGCACATGGATAGATGGCGTGAGTGTGGATCATCTTGGGGTGGAGGGTGGTTTTCTAACAGGATTTTAATGGGATTTATGAAACTGTCTCATAAAATGACCAATGTTAATTAGATGCTTAAACTTTAATGTCCTATGTAAATTTTAATATCATGACATGAAACTTTTAGAAGTCATCTGAAAAAAATAACTTCAATAAGCACATCACCCTGTGTCTGACTGTAGTGTCAGAAGTTAATGTGCATGTATTAGTCCACGTGAAAGTTTGTTTTGTGTATTAAAGCTGCATGTAGTCACTCAGGCAAACACATCAAACATACTGCCCATGTTATAAGTTTTGTTTAAGATTATTCATTTATGTTTTGCATTATGAGTGAATGTGCTTCAGTTTTTAATAGTAAACTTTGGTTTTGTTTGGTCTAGTGTTTAGCCAACACAAACCCTAATTTTAGTATTTTTCAGTAACTTTTTAGTGGTTTGTTTCATTTTACTGACTTCATTTCCTCTCTTGCACCAAATGCATAATGTGAAAGGAAGCAACAGCTCCTTGTCTGAGATATGTTGCTGGTTTAGAAAGTAACATTTATCAAGTATATGTGGTATATGCTAATTAGGTGCTGCATGACACTTCCTCTAGTTTTATCTAAATATGTGTCCATGTGCATGCTGCAAACTACTCCCCAGAGGAGCTGAAGAAGACGAATAAGAAAGTCACTGCAGCACTACAGAGTAGATGACTACTAGCTGTGTGATGTTGGACCAGTGCATATGGCTGATGTAATTGTTTAACTGCAAAAATGGTAAAAATTTTAGAAAAAAATGGAAGACTTTCCATCTGTACATGTACATTCCAATGACAAAGCCTCACAAATACAGGGTTTTACTACTTGGTGCAGCAATAGACATAAAACCCTTTCTCTCTGCTTGTGGTTTCTGGCTGCCAGACGCAGGCTGACCAGGATAACTGCTTCTTATTCTGCTGAAGTGTAGAAGGCTGCCTCTCACTTTCTTTTTTCAGAGGGCAAGTGGGGGAGTTTGCAGCTGCTACTTGAATGCACATATGGGCTGAGTGGTGGTTGGAAGGGGGTGGGTGGACAGAGCACATGGCCCCCTCAGTCACACTTTTAGAAAGAACGACTGAAGAAAGTGGGACACTTTGCGCACGCAAAACTTCTGAAATTAGAATGCGACTACAGCTTCAACAAAAAAACGCTGAATGACAGTATAGTTTGTGATGGGATAACCACCACATGTGACTACTTACTTATTTATTGAATGTGTTTATTACCACCAAATGCCATTTCTTAGGCTTTCAACCTCCTAAGAAAAAAAGCAAGTGAAAAAAACAAAACAGAGCTCTGAGGTAGCAAATTTTTATATGATATATAAGTAGAATACGAAATCTTTGCTTCTTTTTTTCAATGATTAGTGACCAAAAATATCAACAAATGTTTCTTTGTGTTTCTCTTTCATCTGTTTTTCTAGTTAAGACATGAGCATAAAATGAATTAGGAAAACCTTAGGAAACCATGTTCAATTTGCAAATAGACTGTTGTGCTGAGAAAAATGTTTATCCTTAATCAAGTTTGGAATGAGGAACAAACGAATGAATGTGTCACTCAAAAAGTTTCTGTAAGAATATATTCATATGATTGATGTGAAGAATATGTTTTAACATGAATATTTATTTTAATTTAGGAATCAATTAAAAGATTATGGAAAAATTAAACTTGGTTTTTGCTTGCCTTTCATAATTTAGTTTGTTTTTTTGTTTTCTTTTATGTTTTCTGTTGACAGATGTTCTGGAGAGGTTTAGAAGTAGAAAGGGAGCTGGTTTTGAAGGTGCACTACTATGATGCCAAATGAAGTCTATCAATAAGAAAAGCTTAATTTGAGTTGAAGTTTTTTTTTTTTTTTTTTTTTTTTTTTTTTTTACAAACTGATTCAATAAACCTAATTTACCTGCACCCGTATATACAGTCCTGACTTCTTCTTTTATATGAAAAGTTAATTTCACATGTTCTGTTAGATAAATACTGGCAGTGTAGATTAAATAAATAAATAAACAACAGAAACTTGACTGTAAAAGGGGGAAAGTGAATGATGTAGGCCTTTCACTGTATGAAAATGCACTGTGTGGCTCAGCGCCCATTTTTGAGGTAGATTATCAAATGATGTCACCCTGGCACCAGTGGTCTGGGTGGTTCTTTTTCCCGTCTGAGGATGCCATGAGAGATGGCTAGCAGCTCCCTGGGGGCCAGTGAATAGCATTGTCATTAAAGACACTTCCTGTAAAAAGTTACAAATATCACACCCATAAAACACACCACTGTGTGAAAGAAAGGCAGAAAGAAACAAGGTAAATGGCATGATGTAATGGTTCTGCTGAAAAAAATTGCCATTGTATCCAAAACATTAAATGTGCAGAATTGTACAAATATCCAGGGTTAATCCTGGGACAGATGGCAGCCTTTAGTAGGTAACATACATGGAAAATGCACGGTATATGAATGAACCAATATTATATATTTGTCTAAAAGTCAACATTACAATTCTGTATTAATGCCTGTACCTTTACAGCCCATCAGTCAGTTTTTATTACTTCACTAAAACAACAAGATCATTACCAAAGACTGTTTACTGAAGACTTTTATAGGCCACCACTATTGTGTATTGGTTGGCTGCATCAGGTGATGACTCACAGCATAAATGAGGTTATCCCATCTATTTGGACATGCAGACAGAAACCAGAAGCTTCTTACTGCCCAGCCTATTTTATCAACAGCTGAGACACCAGACACCCCACTAACTGTCCTCTGAATGCATGACATCATTTTTACCCTTGTATTTTATATGCATCAGCAACAGATTGATGTCTCCTCAACTATGTTAATACTGCCATTACTCTTTCAGCTATTTCCTCTCTGCCCGATTACATATTTCTAATCCTGTCAGCCATCATCTACTCTTGTCTCAGTTATTCGGTTGTCTTTGAGCTTCTTCTCCTTTAATAAAATCTCTTTCTCCTACTTTTCATCTCCTACTATCAATGTGGGTCTCTTCCTGTCTGCCTGCCTCACCTCCCTCCAGTCTCTCCAGGCTGAGCCGACATGTGTGCTGCAATCTGCAACCCGACTGTGTCCTCAGGCCTCCCCATAACCCTGTACCCTCCCCTTGTGCTTTTAGGCCCTTCTGTTTAATTCATGAGCTTCCTGTGGCTCCTGTCATGTCTCATCGGGGCCACAGGAAGGCACACTGTAAATAATGGATCATCCCCAAAGACACGTTCACTGCTGACTGTCACAGCATGGGCTCCTATGGTGACGACAGGGCAACAGTCTGCATTTCTGTGCCTTTTTTAACACATATGTCATGGTCAGACCACTATTTTTGACTGGAAAGTATAGTTACAGGAGTGTATCATGCATGTCTGAACACATGTTAATGTGCTACATTTCACTTTACAGATATACAGTATTTTAGACTAATTTCACTTGCAATATCATTACATTGTGTATTGTGTATTATTACATCCTAATAAAAAAAAAAATAGAATTTTATTAGAAATTAGAATTTCATTTATATATATATATATATATATATATATATATATATATATATATATATATATATATATATATATATATATATATATATATATATATAAAAAATATATATATATATATATATGTATGTATGTATAATATATATATATATATATACATATATACATATATATATATATATATATATATATATATATATATTATACATACATTATACATACATTAGAATTCCATTTATGTAAATTATATAAGTACGACTTTTATATATATATATATATATAAATAAAAGTCGTACTTATATAATTTACATAAATGGAATTCTAATTTCTAATAAAATTCTAATTTTTTAAAATGATATATATATGTATATATATATATATATATATATATATATATATATATATATATATATATATATATATATATATGTATAAAGCTTGTAGAGCCATTTCTCATAAAAGGTTTATGTTTTCTCACTGCTATTATACTATTTGTTTCCTTTGGGTATTTTATTGACATCTTTACAGCAGAGGTGGAGCTGAAGTTACATCCTCTCAGTGATCTTCTGCAGAATCACAATTTAAGCCCAACAACAGGAAGAACAGATCAATTTTGTTATGAGACAAAGTGAGAAATATAGATACCATTCACTTCATTCTCACATGACAGCTTTCTAGAGACAAGGCTTTGTGGTTCAGCAACTGTGAAGCACACAGTTGCTGAACCATTCCTCAGTCACAACCAGTCACTTTACTTTATTGACATATCTGTGTTTGTTTTGTGTAAACTCTGGAACTGCTTGTCTTTACCATCCAGTATCGATAAATTGTTACTGTTCCTTGAACCATTCATCATGTTGCTTTACAAAAGTGTTCCACTGCATATTTACATCGCAACATTCAGCTTCTGTTTTATTAATTTATACTAAGACTTTTAAACAAACAATTCTTTCCAAGATTAATGCTTAACAAAAATTATATTATTTGCAGTCCAATGAGAAAAAGCTGTTGACTTTAACCAACTGCAACACTAAAATCTTACCTTTGCATTCATGCATATTAATAACCTAATAATATAATATAACATAAAGTAAAAGTTACAGGGGACATTTTTTTTGCACTTAGTACTTTGATTTTGAATAATTTAAGTACACTTTAAAAGTCGTACTTATATAATCTACATTTATATAAGTAAGATTTTAAGTACAGGACATAGAGGGAAGAAGCGTTTGGGTACTTCTCTCTCAGTCTCTCCTGCAATATATAAAACTACAAATACACACACACACACACACACGCATATATAGGTTCCTTGAACTGAATTGAATTTTGTCAATGTTATGTACAAGCTAGCAGGTTGTCTTTCTTTGAGGTGCTTTCAAGTGCTATACTTTTTGCCTCAGAAGCTGTTGATATAGGGAACACATCAGCGAGTCCTTAATAACTGCTATAATGTGATAGCATGGAATGATCAAAGGACCTCTGAACACTAAGAGATGCATTTTGTGCTGCCTTTAATGACATAATGACTTTGGCTGTTCATAAACTCATAGAGTGGCTCTCCAACCTAGCAACAACACTGTGTTCATGCACGATAGCAATGGTGCCCAGTGTCATGGAAAACATGCTACTCTACGTATCTTTTAAAACCTTTCATATCATTCAGATGTTCAATAATAAGACAATAAGCATGAACAGTAAAAAAAATACATTTAGACAGTGCATTATACATCAGCAGTGTGCTCAGAGGCAAGAGGTGACTCGGCTGTCTGTAAATCCACAATTCTACTGGAAAGGATGCTGTAAAACTGTTACTTACAATGTGATGAAGTTGAGTCTCAACAGATGCTCCCATGGGCTACCAAAAGTACTATTGTAGGAGGATTTGTTCAGCATTAAGTGGAGGTATGAAGGTGGAGGGATGAGTGAAAAACAAGCCATTAGAATAAAAAAGATTTGCCTCCCTTGTGCTTAACACATGTATAACAACTGAAATAAAACAACTTTATCTATTTATCTATCATATATAATATTCAGTCGCAATCCTGATGATCTGACCAAACCGAGCTAAGTTTGATGGGAAAAAGCCTAGAAGCATGTAATTCCACCAGATACGATCTTTCAAAGACATAATCAGGCATAGTTCTTTGCTTTCGGGTTAAACTTGTCATTTAATTAATTACACGCCCACCTTTTTATTTGATTTATCTTTTTACTTGCTAATGTTTGTCACATCATTCACAGAGACATTCTGAATGCTCTGCCTTCTGGTTTCAGAGTTGCTGGATCACTTTGACAAATACTGTAAAATGCTAATTTATCCTGTGCTTTGATTTGTGATCTGTGTCACAACATAAGAGTTCAGGACAAAATACTCAAACACAATTTGGCATAGATGTTAGAATTATGTTTAGAGCGTGACTGAACTGTTCAGAGGTGTCTGGCGTTTTGGGGTTAATTTAGCTGTTTTCTTTTTTTCTTTGGTTTATTTTAAAGGAAAGCAAACTCAGCTTATGCATGAGGAGGTATGCTTTTCTCATTACTAGCCAGAGAGGATGTGTTCTTATTGCTCCCTTCTTGCACATCTTTCATGATGCCAGAAAAATACCATTAGATGCTGACTCCAGTAGTGTGGTCAATAAAGCTGTTTTTTTATCCTCACCCGTTTGTTTATCGATAGCACTGGAAACGTATAAATTTGTAATTCAAGGCTATACTGTATATACTGTACAGTCTGTAGGGCGTAAACAGGGGTTACTAATGCTGGTCATATGAGAATCACAATCCAGCAGGTTTTCAATGCCTTCCTGTGTTAACACAGCTGAATCAAATTAAATTAATCTAACAAGTTACCAAGTTCTGAACTTTAACTCATTAATTTTAGTCAGGTGTGCTAGAGCAGCGATACATGGAAAACCTGTTGGATGTAGGACTGGAATGCGTAACCGGGGTGTAAAGTGACGAGACATCACTCAGGGATGTGGAAAGTAATGATAAAGATAGTGAGACTGACTCTAAGTGACAGATGCACATTTGGGATGGAAGGGCCCCGAGCAAAGGAAATGCTGCTGCCTTCTGCCGTGCAGATAGATAGATAGATAGATAGATAGATAGATAGATAGATAGATAGATAGATAGATAGATACTGCCTTGTTTATCTTTTTGCTTCTGAATTGTTATTGTTATTCTGCTCTCTCTTTCATTTCTCTTTCTTTTTTTTTTTTCAAAAAAATTATTTCGTTCTTGCCTGTTTTTTTACTGGATGGATGTCCCAGGGCCGGTGGCATCCAAAAGCCTCTTTATGAGGGCCATGATGAGCAGTAAAGCTCTGAATTCAGTCTTGATGCCTAAGGGAGCTGTTGCATGTCTGTGCTTAGCTTCATGTCCCATCCCATTCAGAAGTCCTGATGAAAGGGCACGATGCACAGAAAAGAAGAAGAAAAAAAAGAAAAACAGGCTATCTTTGGAAGGTCGGGGCACAGCCTGTGGTAAGAAGAGACACAGAGATTGGTTCTGCTGTTCACCATAAGATTAAGGTCAAGATGTTCTAAGTTGACGGTACAAGCAAAGGTTAATGCTTATCAGAAAATGAAGTCTTTAAAATATAGTTTTACAAACAGATTTTCAGCTGACTGCCTTCAGTTATATTTATATATATTTATATTTAACTCCACTGAATTAACATGTATTTTGTATGACTTTCAAGACAGCTGGCAGCGGTATTAATGTTTGCTGGTCTGCATACAGCCAGCATCTGATCCCAGCTAGGGAAAAGTGTGGATAAAGCTCCCTCTTCTGGTCATTGTTTGAAACCAGATAACACAATATCTGATCTGATCTGTTTTTTTTTTTGTTTTTTTTTGTTTGTTTTTGTTTTTTTAAATTACTGTATAACCTTCATATACAGCCTACATGAGTCATCAACATGTAATTGTAAAGCTGGATAATGTACAAAAACCTTGTTATTATGTTATGTAAGAGGTGAAACAATCATAATCTAAATAAAACATCCACTGTGTTAATGTTGCATGGCTTTTCCTTCACAGTGCCCATGTTGGTGAGTCCTCTTTGGGTAACAACAATGCCAACAGTCAGTGGTTTTTCTGAGCAAGTGTGCCACATGGCAGAGAGTCAGGACACACAGACACCACCATGTGTTCCGATGGGCTGACACAGAGAGGGGAACAGTTGTCAGTAGGGCCTCTGTTGTTGTGAAAACAAACAGGAATGGTACACAGAATCACATGTTTGGATTTATTTCTGTATCAGCAGCAACTGGCCAAGAAATCCATTTTCACAACCCAATAGATGGCACTATAACATCAAGTTGCTATGAAACAGATGAAGGGGAAATATAGCCACTTTTGGAACATAAAACTCTGATGTTCCTTCTGAAAAGAATCAAAGATTTGTATTAAAGGAAGATGAAAATGAATCAGAATGCATTTCTGGCAGGTTATTCACATACACATATTCCTAAATAGTAAAAATACTGAACATCTATATTTCAAAACCAAACATACGCCATGAAGTGAAACAAACCCATAAACTATTTATAATCAGCTTGATCACAAGGATTGATGGGAATATTCCAACCAACATGTGACATTCACAGTCTGGACTGTTGTTCCCATATCTCTGGAACAATGAGAAGCAAAGCACTCTCTGTGTGCTGCTCATGCAGCTGTGAGCACCTCATTGGCTGCTTCATGCAGCTGTAAATAAAGTTAATTGTGCAAAAAAGCTGAATTAAATATCATAAATCCTGTGTACAACATCTGGGCTTTACAAAGCTACTGAATCATAAGGCAAAAGGACTGCAGTTTGTGTGACCTTTTTTTATGCTAGACCCTCTCAGAGCTTTCTGCTTTCAGACACACACATACCAAAAAGAAAAGGTACTTCCTCTTCCCCTTCCTTTGAGCAAATTACATGCAGCTCCATTATGGCTCCTGCTACTGTAACTTTATGTGAAAATCTGAATACTTAGAGCAATTTGTGCTGGCATGTGTTTTGGCTTCTCTGGTTAGCGACACCAAAGAGAAATCTGACAACTCAGTCCTGTAACCTGATGACAGAATATTTGCTGTAATTAGGCAGGATAGAGCACACAGATAGAGCACACAGATAAGGTTACCCCACATTTAAACAGCAAGCAAATCATATCTATGTGGATAAATAAGTAATCTAATTAGTCCTGCCAGAGATATACTACAAAATTTGACGGGAGGGGGGTAAAGTATGATAGTTTTTCCCCACACACACCTCCAGCAGAACCTGCTTCCACATCTCTGTCTCAGCATTTTCCATCCTGCACTTGCAATGTCTTGTGATTGATTGATATTAGATTGCACTTACTGGCTGTTGTTTCAGCACCATTGACTTTAGCAAGAGTTGCAGCAGAAGATTACAACACTGATTGCATTTCTATTTTTAATGGAAAGTGCCAGAAAATCCAAAGTTCTCTGTGGCGAGTTCACCCACGGTGTTTTGCGCCATTAGCGATCCTCACAAAGACAAATTGGATGCATTACCCGCCATCTAAAGCTCATTTATTATTTGTAACAATGAAGTGGTATGTATTTGTTCTCCCCTGATATCTGAAGTTAAACAGCACACTGGCCCTTCATGGAAGATGATGCTCTCTTACAACCTCATGAGTCATTATGGCCTTCCTGCCAGTTATTCATTTCTTGATGAGGTGCCACTGAATCCACCTAGCTTGCTTCTCCTGTATTCTGTGGGATGTAGAGAAAGGAACACCAGTGGCTGCGATGATGTTGACAGGAGAACTCAGAACGGGCTTCCTCATACTGAACATGGTTGAGAACAGAAAAAATTCTGAGAAGAAAAGATGGGGCTCGCTGGAAGCTTAGGGGCAGCAGTGTGTGGCAGAAGTGGAAAAAGTCTTTAATTTTTTACACTTTCATCATAAAGTATCTGAGCAGGAGGGTGGATGGAGAAAAAAAGGGTAAATAAATGACAGAAGATTAAAAGAAATAAATGACAGAAGATTAAAAGAATGGCTGGCAGAACATCTGTAGCTGAGACAGAAACCATTAAAGGTCACAAGGACAAATAAAAACTGATAAAAGCACATACACATATGAATTTCTGAATACAATGGGGTTGTGGCCTGAGAAAAAAAGCTAATAAAAAAACAGAGAGTTTAAGCTGTTAGAAATTACAGGTGAAAGTGAATCAAGCAATCCAGTGATAGATCTAAATCATCTCTACAGTAATGTGCCACATGAATAATTCACCAGCACAAATGGTACTGTTCTCACTAATACATCTTCAGCTTTCACTCAGGCAGACGATGCTGTAGTGTAGTGCGGCCCATAATTGCTCAGGGCATGAAATAGTACTTAAAGCCCAGAACGGTGTAGATCAGGGTGCAGGGCACACCACAATGACAGGCACAACCAGTAACTAGTCCATCACGCTAACCTCTTTACTGTGGCAGATGAAAAAGTTAAGAGCTCATAATACTCCAATGCTGCTTGCACATTACTGGAGGCTACATCCCATATTCACTGTGGGTAACAAGAAAAAAAAAAAAAAAAAAAGATTAAAAGAAGTGCACAGAACGGCTTTGGACTCTCAAGGAGGAAAATTATAGCACTAGTTAGAATTTAATGAAGGCACATAAAGTGGAAATCTCAGTGTTCAAGACCTCGATGAACTTCTAGCTGGGTGGAAAAACTGCAGCCAAAAGCACTGCAAGGAAGACTTAGATCCAGCTGGAGCAAATCTTTAAAAAGCTTTCGCAGTGCACTGTGGCATTGTGGTCAGTTTAAAACCATGAGATAAACGATTTCTCACATAATAACCAGAACTCTAAGACCCAGAGATCATACAGCCACAATCATGTAGAAGCACAGAATTCGCCAGGAGTGCCCCGGCCTCCATCTTTCTGGTCTTATCTGCCTCAGCAGCATGGTGGAAGACTTTTCTGCAGCAGAAGCGAAAACCCCAATATTATGACAAGCTCTAACCCCTCCTCCCTCTCAGTGGATTATTATTGTATGTAGCTATTCTCTCAAAGGTCAAGAGAAGTGATTTGTCTCTCCATTGCTCTCCACTTCCTCTCAGTCTAGATCCCAGTAGTGTCTGGGTGGAGATGATAGAGCAGCCTATTCCTTCCCTCCCAAAGTCCCTGACATGCCCCGCCTCTCTCAGTTGGCCATTCCCCACTTAGTCACTCAATAACATGCAAATTAATGCAAAAATGCACATTTTGTTTTGAATACTAGAATTTGGAGAAGTAGAAGGTGTCCATAGCTCACAGCATCACAGCGCTTTCTGTTTCATAAAGTTTATTTCATTTCTGCTATGATAATCCAGTTTGCGCCGTACTCATGCATTTTTATGAATCTGCTCAGCCTTGTCATGAATCGACAGGAAGAAAAGTGAAACAAGGAAAGGAAAACGCATTTCTTTCACAAGACTTGACATAACAGTGATTAACAAGGATTTTTGAAAGATGAACCATTTCTTTTGTTTTGCTAGTCTAGTCATATTTCAATTAATTTTATATACACACACACACACATATATATATATATATATATATATATATATATATATATATATATATATATATATATATATATATATATATACTGCTCAAAAAAATAAAGGGAACACTTAAACAATACAATGTAACTCCAAGTCAACCACACTTATGTGACATGTAAGTGTCCACTTGGGAAGCAACACTGATTGACAATCAATTTCACATGCTGTTGTGCAAATGGAATAGACAACAGGTGTAAATTATAGGCAATTGGCAAGACACACCCAATAAAGGAGTGGTTCTGCAGGTGGTGACCACAGACCACTTCTCAGTTCCGATGCTTTCTGGCTGATGTTACGGTCACTTTTGAATGCTGGCGGTGCTTTCACTCTAGTGGTAGCATGAGACTGAGTCTACGAACCCACACAAGTGGTGTGTGCAGCTCATCCAGGATGGCACATCAATGTGAGCTGTGGCAAGAAGGTTTGCTGTACCTGTCAGCGTAGTGTGGAGCATGGAGGCGCTACCATGAGACAGGCCAGTACATCAGGAGATGTGGAGGAGGCCGTGGGAGGGCAACAACCCAGCAGCAGGACTGCTACCTCATTCTTTGTGCAAGGAGGACCAGGAGGAGCACTGCCTGCAAAATGAGCTCCAGCAGGCCACAAATGTGCATGTATCTGCTCAAACAGTCAGAAACAGACTCCATGAGGGTGGTATGAGGGCCCGACATCCACAGGTGGGAGTTGTGCTTATAGCCCAACACCGTGCAGGATGTTTGGCATTTGCCAGAGAACACCAAGATCGGCAAATTCGCCACTGGCGCTCCGTGCTCTTCACAGATCAAAGCAGGTTCACACTGAGCACATGTGACAGAGTCTGGAGGCGCCGTGGAGAACGTTCTGCTGCCTGCAACATCCTCCAGCATGACCGGTTTGGCAGTGGGTCAGTAATGGTGTGGGGTGGCATTTCTTGGCTGCACAGCCCTCCATGTGCTCGCCAGAGGTAGCCTGACTGCCATTAGGTACCGAGATGAGATCCTCAGACCCCTTGTGGGACCGTATGTTGGAGCGGTTGGCCCTGGGTTCCTCCTAATGCAAGACAATGCTAGACCTCATGTGGCTGGAGTGTGTCAGCAGTTCCTGCAACACAAAGACATTGATGTTATGAACTGGCCCGTCCGTTCCCCAGATCTGAATCCAATTGAGTACATCTGAGACATCATGTCTCGCTCCATCCACCAACGCCAAGCTGCACCACAGACTGTCCAGGAGTTGGCGGATGCTTTAGTCCAGGTCTGGGAGGAGATCCCTCAGGAGAACATCCGCTGCCTCATCAGGAGCATGCCCAGGTGTTGTTGGGAGGTCATACAGGCACGTGGAGGCCACACACACTACTGAGTATCATTTAGACTTGTTTAAAGGACATTACATTAAAGTTGGATCAGCCTGTTGTGTGTTTTTCCACTTTAATTCTGAGTATAACTCCAAATCCAGACCTCCATGGGCTGATACATTTGATTTTCATTGATCATTTTTGTGTAATTTTGTTGTCAACATATTCAATTATGGAAAAAAGTATTTTGTATTCAGTATTTAGTTTAAGTGTTTAATAAAGATATGTCATTCAAATCTACGTGTTACTTGAATGTTCCCTTATTTTTATTGGGCAGTACATATATAATATGATTATATATATATATATATATATATATATATATATATATATATATATATATATATATATATATATATATATAATAAATATATAATTTTTTTTTCTTTTCTCCCTAACCACCACATTTCTCTTCTTGCAGCTGGTGGTGCAGATTTGATTCAGCATTTCCATGGTTCCCAAACAACCCTTTGCTTACTCTCTCTGTATCGCTTACAGATGGCTGCTGAAGAGGCTTTAGGGACGTTGCGCTTGCAAGGACCAACTGGCTGGACACCAGGCTATTATATGTAATTACAAAACCCCACCAACTCCCCATTGTTTGCTTTATTTGGTCTCCTTCATCATTCTGAGCTTAAGAATAATCTGTTGTCAGAAGATGTACAAAAACATTTATCCACATGTTTCTTGCAAAATCGACCTTTATGGAAAAAGTACCTTGCTGTTATTCTGATAACACAATAATATACTGTGTGCAAACATTTCACTTTGACTTTTGCAGGCTGTAATTACCCGCTTATGTGATAACCCCAGGTGAATATTTTGAAGCTTTTCTGAGGGCCAGTCAATGCTTTCTCACACCGAAGGGCCATGGAATGTAAATCAGATCTGCTCTTTATGAGTGAGTCATTGAAGAAGAGGCAGAGGTTAAATACTACAATGGAGGCCAAAGTTTAATTAGACCATCTTTTCCTGCTCCTTAGGGCAGGTCTTTCACATGAACACACCTTAATGAAATCTTACAAATGGGAGCAAATGAATGAAAGGAGGAAATGATCAGCTTTTAGAAATAGAATCCTTGATAATTTAGTGGGAACACAAAACCAATTTAGCAGCAAAATAAAGAAAAGAAAATCACATTTCCATCTAGAATATCTCTACCTCTGCTGTAACCCAGACACCACTAAACACTAGCCTGTGACTAAAGATAGAGAGCACAGTGCATTAAATTGCCATTTCAAACTGCCGAACAACACCTGCTGAAAAAAAAAGAAGAAAAAAAAGAAAAAGCAATTAACTTTTTAGAATAGACATTCACAACAAAGAGACTCCAGAACAAAATCCTTTTTAAAGTCAAAGAACTCCACTTAATTGTGTTTGCAGACTTTGAAGGTAGGTGAAATTTCACACTCTAAACGACCATAGCTGCATCGAATCCAGCCTACGTACTTGTACTAAACTTATTTCAGTGAAAATTACTCCAGTGTAATGAAATATTATGTTATAGCCAAAGGGGAAGCTTTTCAAGGATAGATGAAAACATTTATACAGAACAAGAACTCGCTCTGATCTGATGACATTGCATCAAGATAATACTGCTGAGAATGCCTTCGTTAAGAGCTTAAAATGATAGGTTAGATCTCGGCTGTAAATGATGAAACAACAGTGCAATCCTTGAAATATGTGGCTAAAGGATCTTGCTTTTATTAAACATTCTCTATCTGCACCGTTAATAAATCACATTATTACCTGTGCTTTCCAAGGTAAATCATCTCTTATATTTCAGGAAATTCTTTTCTTAGACCTTTGCATTGTCTTTTGTTTCACTTTTCAAAATTCATCCACCACTCTGAAAGTTTTGTGTGTGTGTGTGTGTGTGTGTTGTTTTTGGAGCTTTTGGGAGCCTGAGGGCTAGATGTTCAGAGTCAATTCTCTCAAAGTTGAAATAGAAAGTCTGCCTGTCGTCAGTTTGGATTCATAAAAAATTCATTGAGGGCCTTTATTATATGTTATTAAAAGTAGACATGTTTTCATGTTGGATACTATTTTTCCAGTCCTAATCAGGTATTTGTGAACGCTGTATTTAGGTTACTAGTTTTTCTATTTTAGTTTAAAAATGTCCTTCGCAGAGTCCCTGGCTCCCTGGGTAAAGTCAAGTACTGTTTTTGATGTGGTATCTGTATGTGTTCTGTAAACAGACACACACGCAAAAAATCAGAAAGCTGTTCCAGTCATGCAGAGACAAAATAAATGGACTCCACTGAGACAGTAAAACCTGGGGACATATCTGCCTCTGGTAATCCTACAGTTCATGTGTACCCTGTTGTTTTTGAAGTAGTCACATTGTTCCTATCATAAATCCAGTTAATATTATTGTTCAGTCAGCTTTGTTATTTACTATTCTGCAATGTAAGCTGAGATGTCAAGTTTTTCTTAAATTCATGTATTGTTTCCTTACATCCATCCTACTTCTTACATATAACTTCTGTCTATCTCTTTAGTCTACATATCTTTAGTCATATTAACCTGCTTTATTAAGTTTGTGTGTATATATATATATATATATATATATATATATGTATAAACGTATTAATGTGTGTGTTTTCTATCACTGTGGAAATGCTGTAGAACTTTGGGACAGTTTTGTTTCCTAAAACTCCACATGCAGTCACTAAAATCCACATGTAACAAATTTATCAGAGCTTTTTTTTTTTTACTCTAAATCTCACTCTGAGGAAATGCAATTCTCACTTGATAAGCTGAGCCCCCAGACAAGATAAAGGACTCTGAAGTGGTCCATATCCTGTTGAACGTGAAAGGTAATTAATTATTTGGAGTTTATAGTTATTGCTGCAGAAAGTAAAGTTTGGTTCCTCATAAAGCTGACAACAGTGATGGATGTTCCGAAGCATTTCTATCTGATGAAGTATTTCATACTGGCTGAACTAGAGATACATATCATGCAATAACACATTCCAGAAATGTTCTAATTTATTCTAGAAGCACTCTTTATAACACAAAGATCTATATAGATAAATAAATAAAAGACATGTAGATTTAATTGGTGGCACGGAAGTGTCACAGCAATACAAAAGCCACAGCACAACACAATTAGCTACAACACAGCTGGAGCCGGGGGCACCATGTGGTTCAGCAGCGCTTTGAAAGGCTCCATTCGCTGACTGAACTCAGGCCAATCCCAAATGTGCATGTTTGTTACATTCAAACATCTGTGGTATCCAAGGACCATCCTGGAGGAGGCGATTCTGCAGAAAAATAAACCATCCAGAGCACCCCTGGCTTCCTCTGTCATCAATATTGGTGTATGCCCACTGAAAACAATTTAACTAAAGGCTTGTTTCAATCACACAGGCTTGATTCCAGCAGAGCAACTTTCTTATCATGCAGCGGCTGCTGCCTTGCACTGACAAGTATTTCACATCTTTCATAATTCATTGCATGTAAAACTCTCATAGATTGTTTTTGTCCAGCTGGGGGAGCTCACAAGCTACCCAGCAGCGCTATAGCGGTGCACAACTGTACAGCTTCCATGAGTCTGTACCTCTGAATCTTTTCCCTGGGAGACTACTGCAGAGCTACATCAGAAATCTTGCAAAAATGGTAAAGAGAGCTGCAAAAACTATACAAAGTGCTGACTCTCAAGACTTCGGGGGAGTGTTTGTTTTCACTGGGAGCAACTGAAAATATACAGTTTTCTGTACCTGCACACCTTACAGTATGAGTCCTTTTCTGTGCTGCATGTCTATCAATAAATATCACTTTAGTCTGTATCTGCAATCCTTTTGTCTACTCAACACATAAAGATGAAAGCTTTTTTTTTTTTTTAATTGCAAAACAACCACATTTAAATAGACTTTATTAACCCATCCCAGCAAAAATGGCATGAGTGCACTTACGACAACTGAGTTTGTTTTAGGATGACAATATTCTTCTTCCAATGTGTGTTTTCCACCCATGGACTCATGTTTTCTTGTTGAGACTGTATACATATTTCAGTAGCGCTCCAGCGGATGTACTTGAACTATGTTTGTGCATCTCTTTTGGGGTTTGTGTGTGCACAAAAAGGCATGTGAATATTCAGGTTGGTAGCAGATGCCTGTCAGTGTGTGAAATGCTTTGGGTTGAATTTTCCCAGTGAGAGTACCAGAAGAGGGAGACCGTTGGGAGCAAGAGACGCGAGATGCAGTGTGTGGCTAACAAAAAAAGGTGCAAGTATCTTCCTCAAGTCTGTTAGAGAAAGAAAGAGAGAGAGAGAGAGAGAGAGAGAGAGCGAGAGAGAGAGAGAGAGAGAGAGAGAGAGAGAGAGAGAGAGAGAGGCAGAGAAGATACTGCATAAAATACAACAATAAATAATCAAGTGAAAAATATTTTTTTCGGCAGTCCTCTTCATTCCTCATTTTTAGTAGTTTTACATTGGAAGACCTTCACGCTACATCTCCATGTTTATTTGAAAAATATATCTTTTCACTCTAAGTTTTTATTTCTGTATAGATAATGAAGCAGTTTAACAATCCAGTGCTGAAGAAATCAGTGTTTACAGTGATGATTCCATTCATGTGTGAGTGGTGTATTATTTGAATTATTCAGTGGCTATAACAGTCTTATTATCACAGAGTGTTTTTGCAAACTACCAGAAAAAAGGTTTATTTTACATAAACTGGGCTTAATCAGTTTGACTTTATTGTAAATTGAAATAAACAGGAAAACTGAGTTTTTCCACAATTTTCAATCCAAATCCTGTAGTTGCTGGTAGTTGGGCACCATTTGCAAGCCAAAGATCCCTGAGCAGCTTGATAGAAGGTTGTCATTTCTATCCTTTTATGTGGCAAGAAAGACTGCAAGAGATAGCTGGTGAGATAAAAAAAAAAGAAAAACAAATGTGTTTCAATCAGAGAGAGTCAAATTTTAAACACACTGCATATTCGATGAACAGTGACAAAATGCACCTTCATCCACATCAGACCCTCTATATAGACCAACACGGGGCTCAAATGGGTAAAGTGTGACCTGAAGTGGGGATGATTATTTTAAAGCGCAAACTTTTTCACCCTGAAACTGCCTGCTATTAACTGTGGCAGCATTTAGTGTTGCATTATTGAACTGAAGACTGTTCTGGGATCTAAAGTGGGCTTGAGGGAAGGGAGAGATTTCAGATCTTGGCTGTGATGCCTGCCAGGTCCATGCACCTAATATTCTCATTCCAAAGTGAATGAGCAGAAAGAGAAACCGTTTCATCTTCTATCTCACATTTATATGAAAATTAGTTAAAGTGAAAAGAAAAACTAAAAGTTTCTTGCTTTTTTATTTTTTTTTCCCAGCAATGCACAAAAGCACATCTGAGCTGACTGTGTATCTTGTGAACATTCATCTCCTATGAACAACCTGCCCCTGGAGGGCCTGGAGTAATTGTGTGTGTTCCTGGCTCAGGTGGTACAGTATGGAGCCCAACTCTGACAGAGTAGGAGGTGCATGCA
Source organism: Telmatherina bonti (assembly GCF_933228915.1). Classification (NCBI taxonomy): domain Eukaryota; kingdom Metazoa; phylum Chordata; class Actinopteri; order Atheriniformes; family Telmatherinidae; genus Telmatherina; species Telmatherina bonti. The sequence goes on along the minus strand of NC_136611.1, from coordinate 21,787,594 downwards.
CACTTCATCTTCCTGCACTGACAGTTATCTGCTTCTCCACAAGTCAGCATCTTTGAGGTGAAGTTGTGTAAACAGAGATGATCGGGAAAGAGGATGTCCTCCGCAGAAAACTCAGGAGTTCATTCTGTCCTTGAAACTTTCTTGAGTGACAGCGCAGTGTCAGGGCGTTGCTCAGCGGCCGCAGACAGCTGCTCTCCACCCCATGCTGTCATTGCACTCATGAGACGGGTGAGCTGCATAGAGAACCCCCTCCAGTTGTAATGGGGTGATTGGTGGTTTGATTGAGCGCTGCTGTGTAACATGTTTGTGAGTGCTGATTAGGGCTCAACCGACGCACTCGTAGGGGTAATTTGGCCTGCAGATTATGTGTCAAGCCCCCACTCTCATCAGAGAAAGTAAACGTTTATATACCCGTCAATCACCACAAAATGTGCTCAGAGTAACAGCTACAAACACAATAGTTTGACAAATGCTGTAGCTGGATGTTACCGATGGGATTTAATAGAAGGCCGGGTCTTTTTATTAGATGGCAGTGTAAGCTTTACACCAAGCTGAGCTCACTGTCTTTCCCTCTGATGTGCAAATCAGTCTATAATTAGATTCAACACGTGAGATGCCGAACAGTGTACAGAGGCTGCAATGATTGGCCACATATACTGCATGTAAGATGATTTACATATTTGCAAGAGCACTGTTAGTTTGTTGGTTTAAATGGAAAATAAAAAGCAGTGACACACTGCAGATAACGTTTATGTGTACCTTTAAGGAACCTTGATAAGCTGGTACGGACATGATCTTTTTGAACCATACTTGGAGAATTAAGTCTTAAACAACAGAGATGGAAGGGGTTAACTCAGGCTAAACACACACACACACACACACACACACACACACATATATACTCCCCCTCCTTTTCATGTCTGCCAGATTTACATACAGAATGCAGCATGACAAACTTCTGCAAGAAACTCAGCATACTGGATGCATAATTCTCCTGAAAAGTATTCTTTTTCCTATTCAGTCGGCGCCTGCTTCATTCCAGTGACCATTCAGTTTCCTAAAGTGGTGATACGGCACGGCAAGCCCATCTGAGCTGTGTGATGTAGACTACTGTGGTTACCCCTTCTGCAGACCGCCTTATGCCAGCACACCCTTATGCACTTTTCATAAGATGCCAGTACTGCACTGCAGCTTGGTCCTTGTCCAGATAACACTGTTGTGTGTAATTGCTCCTCTCTGCTGGAACCTGGTATCTACTCAGATTTCTAAAAGCTCCAGTTAGAGGCTATAATGGAAGAGAATAGATCATTTATGACTATAATAAAAGAACTCGCGGCTCAGGGCATGTTTTTCACTCTTGAATGCCTCGATAATGTGAAACCCCCATAGGCCTGCCGGTCTAAATTTGTCATCTCAGTGGGAGCAAATGTGTCTCTATTTAAAATCTTTTATTTTTCATGATAGAGTCTAAAATGTTAGGGACAATCCCAGATTAGCACGCTGAGTGGTGAAAGATTTTTTGTAAAATTTTAAGCAGTTTCTCTTCATCTATGCTGCACAATCAACGTTCACAGAAGAAAGGAGGAGCTTTCAATTGTTTTTACTGGGATTTAACTGATCGGCCTTTAAACAGACACAGTAGAAAACCTTAAGTTGGTACAGCTGCCCTGCTGGATGTGAGGAATATGGCTTTTTTCCGGTCACCTTTCAAGCCTGAGTTGAGTGTTTGTTGCTTAAAAGAAAGACTCTGGATGGAGTGTCATTTCAAAGAAGCTTACTTGTCTCTAATGACACTTGAAATCTCATTCTGCCTCTGAACAAGCAGAGCTATCTTTGAGATCCACTCAGAAAAAGTCAGCATGAAGCATGACTTGTGAACAACATCTATTAGCACACACTCCATCATGCTAGTGCTTTACATACTTGACTGAATGGATTGTTGTTAAAGGCTGAGTTGGAATGAGCATTTTAATTAGTAAAAATGGAGGTTGCTCAGATGCAATCAGGCAGAATGACAGGATCACACATCTGTTTGACTCATGGGTTGCAGTCACACCTCGATGTGAATTTACACAGGATCCTTACTGAAAGAAGCTCTAACAAGTTTGAATTCAAATGTTTGCAAATCAGTAGGCTTCCGTAATATAATTCTTCTATTTGTGGACTTTTAACAATGATACCGCCAACAACAACAAAAAAAAAAAAGTATGATGTACCACCACCCCTCATCACCCTCAAAATCTCTGATGACTTTATCATATGACAAAAGCTGCATGATCTTAGGATTTCTAGATGGAACGTTACTCTGTTTGGGAAGCCTGCAGGCAGACAGTGTGTCATTACAAATGCACAAGAACAAAGCCACCAGGCAGCTCGACAACATGCTTTGAATTTTGTGTGCCAAGATGGAGGTTACACGGGGGAGTCTAGCAGGTTGTATCTCGGGCAAACCGACAAAAAGAGGAAAAATAGCTTGCCCCTCATTCCATCCACATCTCATGTCTTTTGAAGCACCTGTTCACTACACAGGCTGGCAAATGAAAAAAATAACCTCAGCAGATATTAAAAATTAATTGCAGACCATTACAAACCTCTTTTGTACTACTCCACCAAGAGTGACCACAACATTCACTCTCATAGTTTGTCCTTTAGATAATTACACAAAAAGTTTAAGGTTACCCGAAATAAAAGAACCCATTTGTAGAGCGATGAGACATCAGTTGGAAGCCTCTCTCACCTATTTTTTTTGAAGATTACTCTTTGAATATTAAAAAAGAATATTGATTTATGCTGTTTTTCACTAAACACTTTTAAACAGTAGCCAGACCATAAATCTGCATGTCCTGGGAACCTTTCGGGGGTCGGTCTCATCAAAGTCTTGATTACTACTCTTGATATCTTTAGCAGTAAACCAAAAATCACACAGACTACTGAAATACTACAAAGAATTACTATTAAATAAAGAGAATGTAGCTCAGTGGCTTAAATAAATCTTTAAGCAGCACAACACCACAGAACTTTAACTGAATTAAAATTTAGTCGGCTCTGAAATGTTTTTTTTCCCCCCTTATTGTTCAGTTAGTGCAGCGTAGAAGTGAAAAAGAGGCAGAGTAAGAAATAACAAGACATGTTTCATATTTAGGGAGATTTTATTTACAAATAAGCAATTCTCATTTTTCAGCACTGTGATGGATAAATATGCTCCAGATGACAACCTGCAGGAAGACAAAAAAAAAAAAAAAAAAAAAGTTACAAAGTGATGAAATGGCTTGCATGCATTTGATGTCAGAAAAGCAATTTCTGGGTAAACACCAGTCAAGATAAATCTGACAACAACTCTGACCTACTCACACCTGATACACATCAAATTCTGCAATAAACTGTCACATTAACTTATAAGAGTGGCTTATCTACACAATATGGCAGCAGTATGAACACACATGGCATCTGTTACTGCCACTCTCCAAAGTAAAGGTAATTTATTAAGGAAATACCATTGAGGAAAAGGCGAAAGGGTGTGATAGACTGATGATCTGTGGCCACTTTACAGACTGAAGCTGAAGCCAATGTCAAATCATCCTGACATTTTAAAGAAAGCAGATATACTAGATCAGATGGGCAGGTATAATTACCTTGAATGCCGAGTAACACTGGGCCATTTCACTTCTTCAGGATCTGATGTCTGACGACAATGAAGGGGAATGCAAAGCCGCTGCCAAAGAACAACACCATCATGCCCAGCAGACGCCACTTGTTGTCCACAGAAAAAGGCAGATTCTGTGTAGAAACATGAATATTATCATGCAGTAAGCTGAACAAAAATCATGATTTGGCAGCAACATATCACAGTGACATAAGGTAAGGTAAGGTATAGATGTTATAAAAGGACAGTTATACTAAGCAAGGGCATGGGCATAATAAGGTGCCACATTAAAAACAAAGAACTGCATCTATTATTGTAGTGAAAGTAACACTACAATCCTTAATGCAAAAACATACAATTTAAAATGACAGTCTATGGATATACCTCCTCTCCAGTAAAACAACAACAACAACAAAAAAAAAACAAACAAACAAAAAAAAAACCGACTGCGTCTCTAAACAGTAAAAACCACATATAAATACTGTGACCTTTGTGCAGCTTTATGGTACTTTTGGCGCAACTAAGATCTCATTACATGTCTTAGAAAAAGTCAAAAACGGGGGAACGTTGGTGGAAAGCAATTTTTTTTTTTTTTTTTTTTCAACGTCAGCTTATAAAACAAAGTTCTTTAAGTTGCTTTTGTTATTTAGTTGAGTTTCCGGTTTTAAATAGAACTCTTAAAAGACAAATAGATAATTTAACTAAAATGATTATTGTTCCAATAACTTCTAGTTGAATAGCCATGATATTGTGAAATAACTAAATCATCCTGACCGCTTTTACCCTTTTAAAACATTCTAATGAGCAATAAAAGAAATGTGAAGTCCTCCTTTTAGCTTTCCGTCTGATAAAGACATGGCTTTGACCTTACGTGGTAGCTGTTAGCCGGGACTACACAAATCAGGTGTGGAATCCAGTTTCATATTTAGTGGACACATATTTAGTTGACACATATTTTAAAATGTCTTAAGTATATAAGACTTTTTTTTTGTCTAAGCTTAAGTGTTGTAAAGATGCTTGCTAGTTTCAATATTAACGCTCATGAAGAAGCTAATGCTAACGTACAACTCACTACTTCATAGACTGATTTAATGGCATTTGCGAAAACAAGTTTATTCTTAACCCTAAATATATAGGTGTTCTATAAAGAATATACAAATACTTTCCTGCGCGGCTGTCTTTGCTGGAGTTATCGCCACGCAGTTTATTAATAACCAACATGACCTCCAAGTAAGGCTAGCTAACAGCAGGCTGCGGATATAGACAAGGCCGCACCAAAATATATTTATAAAAAAGGAGAACACTTCTTTAGAAAACTAATCTTACCTTCCCTGGTCCTTCAGCATAATGTGAAGAACGAACTGCAGATGTTGCAAATCGCCTTACAGCCTGTCCCAACATGATTTAAACCAGGTTTCTTGAGTGCTTCAGCGCTAAATGCGACCTTCTAGCTTCTGAAAGGTAAAAGGAATTCTGGGAAATGAAATGAGTCTTTATAGTTTGGGAATTGTAGTTCAAACAGACCAGAGCGGTTTTATCCATGGTGATACCTTTAAGAACCGTCTCTGTTTACAACATAAGAGGACTACAAGCAAAGAAAAAAAAAACAAAAAAAACAAAAAAACAAAACAAAACAAACAAACAAAAAAACAAAAAAAACAACGCATTTTAGCACCCCCCCCCCTAAATATATTTACACATATTTAGAAACACATTTAACTTGGGATTAGTAACTTATTTATTGATAGTAGTTTGATAAATTCCATATTCAGGTTCAATAAAATTTAGCGGCCATTTAAAGTTAACTAAAAAAAAAAAAAAAAAGCAAAAAAAACAAACAAAAAAAAAACAAACAAACAAACAAACAAACAAAAAACTGACATGATATTGTTCATTTTCTTCATGGGAACCACAGTAAACTCTTTATTACTTTTATGTCAACATCAGATAACGTTTTACAAGAAGGCACAAACGCAGATTGGGTTTATTTTATGTTTGGTATTTGATAAGGATGTAGCCTAGCTATTTAGCTGACACTGATGAATGCATATTCAGTGGAAAAAACAAACAAACAAACAACCCCCCCCCCCCCCCCCCCCCCAAAAAAACAGCACAGGAATAAAGGTATGTGCTTATTTGAAGTGTTTTTTTTTAAACCCTACAAACAATAGTTTTTGACACCTCAGCAAAAAGATTGAAAAAGCAAAAATCATATTATAAGAGATTACTTAAGAACTTTGAAAACATGTATGAATGTGGAATATGGATTGTTTTTAAACTTTAAATTAACATACATAATTGCTAATGACGATTGCTTTAATTTAGGAAAAAGTCATTTCTTATTATTTTGACATTTTCACATCAGTTGAAATGTGTGAATATGGAAAAAAGTATTTCAGAGAGAGAAGCAGTTTGTCACACAGGAGCTGGAAATTAATTGTGAAGTTTCATCAAATATAATTCATTGAGTGGATTCAGTTCTTTGAAGCCTGTTTTGGGAATACTTTCAAAGCGCTTTTTTAAGTGATTACAGAGGAGAGAGTGAAATAGGTCTCTGATGCTTAAATCATTTACTTGCAGCTACTCTGATTTTTTTTTCTTTTATGAATGTAAAATTCTGTGCTCTTTAAACACTTATAAGCCTCATGTTTAAAGACATGAGCGAAAGACAGAATTTTCTGCAAAATGTGGCCTTCACATATAATTATATGTAGCTGTGCATTGTACATATGATGTCTGTATTCTGATGGTAGATTATGTTTTATTCCAAACTGAATGTTATTTCAGTGTTGTCAGCTTATAAAATGCTGCTCTCCTGAGTGATTGTGGGGAAGCTTTGACATTGCTATAATGTGGGCAGCCGTGGCAAGGTAGTTGCCCGTCGTCATGGCTGCCACATCCATCAGTGCAGGGTCATCGCTTGGCCTGCTGCCACCTGTCTGCCCCCTCATTGTCAGCGCAATCTGTTAAAAAGCAATGAGGGATTGGGAATCATCCTGAGGCCTGATGCCCAATACAAACAATGTCATGAGACCCTACTATAAATATTGATGTACCACATACTTATCATATAAATCTGGTGGCATGGTCCTCAAGTTTATCCTGCTTCAGCCCAATGTTTGTTATTTTTAACTGTTTTAATTCCTTACTTTTGACTTTCTTTTGTTTAAGAGTGAATCTGTTTTTACCTATCAAGCTCTGTCAGTAACAGAGTGAGATCCTCAGTTTAACAAAGACATGCAGAAATATATTATGTAGCTAAACACTCAAGCCTACCATCTTAACCAATTACTCACATGCTCATTTAAGTCTTCCAATTAGCATTCAGTGAAACCTACCCCTGTCTGTGAACACATAATTCATCAGCTATGTTTATGGCTGTGCATGATAATAGCAAAGGACCATATGAATAATGATAGCATGGTAAGATTTTGACAAAGCAGAGCTATAAACTGGCTAAATGTTATATGTAGCTGAATGTCTGAAAACTTAAACTTCTTCTTCAAATAACTCAATGCTAATTGCAGTTATTAACAGCCCCCTACAGTGTGTGATAGACAGGAGAGTATACCGCCATGGTAAAGAGGATCTTGTCTAGATTTGCAGTAATGATCGAAGGAGAGGAGGGGTGATGAATAGTGCTGATCAATGAGTACAGTACATTTTAGCAGCAGAACCCTTGAGTTTAAAGTGTCCTAAATTATTACTACTAAGTGCTTCTTTGCAGATGGTTTTGTGAGATATTTGCGAAATTATTATGTTTTTTTCTTTCAGATATGGCTGCACATTCAGTGAGAATAGAGAAAAAAAAAAACTCTGTTAGTTTTTCTCAGTTTGATCTGCATGGAGTCATTTGTTCATCAATGTATCTGAAGGGAAGCCAAGACATGGCTGGTTTATGTGCACAGTACATTTCATGTACAGGATAACTCAAAGATCTTTACATAAAATGTTAAAAGCAATACAGCCAGAAACAAACAGCAAAACAAACCAAAAACTATCAAAGGAAAGAAAAGGAATCACTGATTGTACAATTGTGACTCCCTATCATTCCTTTTACTCTTTGTATATTTGTGCTTCATCTATTTAAGGGGTCAGAGAGTGTCCCGGAAATTCAGTCTGAGTGTTAGTAGTGATCTTGAATGTTTATAGAGAATGCACATGCACAGTCATGCATGCAGGCTATAAAGCAAAGACACGCACAGCCTCAAGCAAGGTCACACTGGGAGTTCATAGCATGCACACTGTGGCTTGATTTGACATTAATCTTTAAAGTGAATTAAAGCAAAATTGCATGGACTTGGAGCTGACCTGGTCCCCTTGGGATGACTGCCCTATGCCCATGTACATTCAGGGAAAGGCTTCTTAAATAAGAAGCATCATTGCTGAGATTTGTGTCCATAAAGCATCACTGTTCTTCTCAGGCATGCCTGTATTTTAATACACTCCCATGTCACAAATGGGCTCTTACTCCTTCCCCCACTCCCTTTACAAATGCTGTTCTTCAGACATAAAATGGACACTGATGATTGGATTCTACATTAAACCTGCTGGGATGGAAAGAGAAATAGATAGAGAATAACTCCGGCAGCCCAGGGTAAACGGCAGTTTTTTTTCCTTTTCTTCTTTTTTTTTTTTCGTCCTCCAGTTCGCTCAAAAACAGTCATAGCACACTCTTTAAAGGATCAATTTTTTGAAGGTTATTCAAGGTGTGAAAGTTCTGAATTCCTGCCATTTTCCATTTTTCACATATCAGCAAGTTATTTACAGGCTTTCAGCAGAGCCTGTGCCACATTGTACCTCTCACCTCTGATATGCTGTAGAGCGCACAGTGGTGGTTTCACAACACCAAGAATAATGACAAGTAATTAATTGGTGGTGATGTAAGGCAATAAACTGACAAAACAACAACCATCCCTTGTAGACTGCTTTGAATTATACCATGCAAAATCCCCACAAGTTTTCATGGCTCTTTCTCTTCACTAAAACCTTGTCCTATATGAGTGCCTGGTTTGTATACAAGCAAACATTAACACATTTGATGGCTGGAGGTGGAGCATTAAGAGAAATCTCTGGCTCTTTGCCATTTGACCATAATGTAAAACCACTGTTTTTTTTCCACTCCATTTTACTCCGTTCACTGCAGTTCCAGTGTCTGGTGACACTACAGATTATTGGTAAAAGATCACAACTAACCACTGAAAACTTTGCATGTTTCATAAACTCTGTGATGATGATCATCCTATCAGGTTTTTGGGTGGCATTATACAACTTAGTGGTTCGTAGATGATGTTAAATAATGCCTAGGACGATAAAGCAACATCCTCTTGGAATCTGCAGGTAGACTGTAAATTACACATGGACGTCGAGTTTCTGTCAGAAGGAAAGCAAACACAGACGGGCCACATCCCTGATGGGTGGTAGGAGCAGGCTCCCAAAAATTTTTGGCTTTGACAAACTTCCATTCATAAAACATCAGCTGCTTTCATCATACATTCATTTCCTAACCGCTTAATCCAATTCAGGGTTGTGGGGAAGCTGGAGCCTATCCCAGCAGTCTTTGGGCAGAAGGCAGCACCTTGGCCAGCTCGCTAGTCCATCGCAGGGCCACACAGGGACAAAAAACCACTCTTGCTCACACTCACTCCTAGGGGCAATTTAGAGTACCCAGTTAACCTAACATGCATGTCTTTGGACAGTGGGAGGAAGCAGGAGTACCCGGAGAGAACCCATGCGTACACGGGGAGAACATGCAAACTCCACACTGACCAAACCTTGCTACAGCCAAGGATCGAAATACGACCTTCTTGCTGTGACGCCACCGTGTTAACCACCATGCCACCGTGCAGTCAGCTGATTTTGTTAAATTCTAAATAAATACATTTTTCATCAAAGTTGGCACTGGATGCATTTACTTTACTATTTTGAAAGCAATTAGTTTGAGAACTTTGGTTGCTTTAGTTCATCACCGCTTGCATTTAAGCCAGGGGAGTCCAAAGTCAGTCCTTCAGGGCCCCTGTCCTCGAGGTTTTGGATGTTTGTCACTCCAGCACACCTGAATTAATAAGTCAACATGCTTGGGAAAAGCTTGATTTAGTGTCTGGGTCTTCAGCAAGAGCTTTGCTGGGAGGTTGTCCATTATCCTCATGGTTTATCCCAAGTACTCTGGTTTCTTCACATGCTTCACAAACATGCATGTTCAGTTTATAAAGTTCACCCTGGGAGTGAATGTGAATGTTAGTGGTCTCATTTGTCTCTTTGATGGTGACTTGTTCGGTTTGTTCTCTCCTACCTTATACTGACTGCAACTGGGACACGTTCCAGCAACTCCATATGGATGGATCGAGGTTTCTTTCACAAATGTTGTACTCATTTCTTCTTGTATGACTGAGACCTTGTTCAGCTTGCAAAAACATGAAAAAGAGGATCCTTCTGCACGCAAACTGCATGAAAAGGAAAGGAAAATAACTAGAACATTAAATGGTCATTTTTTCTCACTCCTCAGCTATATCTGCTCCATTGGTCATCCGCTTTTCCTTTCAAACTGCTTGTATTCCCATTCTATTCCACCCTTGAGGCAGTGCACAAACTTCAAAGGTGTGTAGGAAAAAAGCTTTAACTTTTATTCAGTTTGCCAGAATTTTTGTGTCTCTAGCATTGACTTTTGTTTTCCTTTTACTTGAGGGAGGACAATATGAACTAAACATTTAGCCTTTGTGCTGCAACAAACGACAATAGGTACAATTTAATCTAACTTAAACGCAAGCAGGTCTAGTTTAACTGTGTGTGTGTGCGTGCATGTGCATGTGTGAATCTTTTAATAAAAAAATAACTGAGCGGGAATGTTTACCCTTCTCATTAAGCTTCTACCATCCCTCTTAATACATGTAACAAACAAAGAGATTCTCTTGAGCAAGCATTAATCTGCTCTGGCACACATTATGATACACTATATAAATATTTATTGTACACTTTTGTTATTAAAAGAACTAGGCAAATTGTCATAGAAACACCCATTGTGATATTCATATGGCTGCACTCTTTATATTTCAGTCTTTTTTTTCACTGTAAGCTGCATCATGTTTGCAAACCCTCAGTGTTCTTGTAATCATAGTGAACAGTATTCATGTTTGTGAAATCTCTATCATCCTCGGCAATCTCAACAGTATATTGAAGATGAGCTCCTGCTTTGCCACCCTGTCAACCATGAGACAGAGTGCCACAAAGCCACCTGTCAGTGGTGTGTTAAGCAAAGCTTCAGGCTGACCAAGGACTGACCGAGAGCATCTGTGCCACTGTTCGTGTCTAATACGCTAATGAGAGCTGTCAAGCTGTCGAATGCACTCTACTTGCCCTCCGGCACAAACAATGGCACCTTCAATTTGGCTGTCTTGAATGACATTAACAAACACAGCTGAGAAAAGAGAGAGAACAGTCTTGTGCAAGTCACGCTACGCACTGACATGTTCGCAAACAAATCAGACAGATTCGCACAAACACAGCCCTACAGAGAATAAAAAAAGAGGCGACAGAGAAAAAATGGTAATTTTTGATATGGTAAGCAAATTTCTATTGACTTTTGCCCCATTTTTATGTTTTCTCTGTTTTTCTTTTGTTTTTGTTTTTATTTTTTGGCTGCCAATAGAGGCCAGTATTGTTCAAACAGTATGATGAAAACATACCTCCCCATCGGCAGCATTAAGCAAGTCCAAAAGGATTTGACAACACATTTATCCAACAGCAAAGCTATTAAGGAAAAATAACTCATCCCCTGCAGTTTCACCAACTTCACATGAGCATTCTTGATTGATGTCATGCACCTGGGTTTGTAACCCCATGCTACCTTGTGAAAAAAGCAGTGCATGCCAGTCAGTTGCATTCAGACTGCTCCTTGTGTGTGTGTGTGTGTGTAAGACTGTGTTTGAGAGAGAAACACAGAGGTCTTAAGGTGCTTCACTCTAAACCTGCCAAGCATCCATCAAGCCCACTCTGGCTCTTCTCTGCTTCTCACTTAACATGCATCTCCATGCAGTATTCTGGGGCTCTGACCTTGCTCTGCAAAAAACAGAATTTTCCTCGTAAGAAATATAAAAAACAAAATTGAATAAAAAGAATGAACGAGTAATTGGGAATACAGGAAATTATTGAAATGTTTCTGAGGGTTTCTTTTGAGATTAGAATCTAATGAACTGTAATAAACAACGGCATTCTGCCAGACAGCACTGGTATTTTTTGTCCTCCAGTTAGCATTAGAGAAATAAAAAAAAGTTAAAAATCCTTTTTAATTCTAAATACAATGAAAAAACAAAATTTCTCTTTATTTTAGGTGCAACATGATAGTTTGCAGGCACAAAAATTACTTTGTCATAATTGTGTAAAGTTTGGTTAAAATAACTGCAAAAATTGCTCACACAGCTTTTGAGTTTTCACAAATTTTAGAGAATTATTAATCACTTTTCTGTAAAGTCATGTAGTAAAAAAGAATAATTTGTATTTTTCTATTATTTACACAAGCAAACATTGTAAAATCTGTCCTACCAGGAATTTTATTTAGGTAGATATATCATAAAATGACACACGTTAGTAACCAGTGTCTTTATTTGAATCTAAGCCAGAATAGAGAAATATGTTCACTATTAATTTTTTCTGTATTTTGAGTCTATATATATTGTTTTATAGTGTGAAAAATTATTTACAAATAGCAAACCCTCAAGACAGCTGCAGTGGACCTTCCACCAAGTTCACCACAAGGTCAGACTGCAGTGCCCTGAGAGTTTGAAATAATAATCAAGTGCTGAATTTCAGAATCTCAAGGTCCATTCCCATTAGGATATTCTGAGGAACTTGGTTTGATTGGGCAGGGAGTTCTAAAAAATTTAAAACTTTTTTTGGGTGGTTGAAAGGTTGGTTTGCTTTCACACAGGTGGACTAAGACCCCTCAAAATGTCACGCAGTTATAGCAAAGGGTAATTTACCTGAAATGACCACTTTCCTTTCAGCTGTGAGTGAATAATAGCAAAACAGCGAGTACATGCAGTCTTGGGGTTTCTGTTTCTGTTTTTACTTTAGTTTTCAAACCTCATAGAGTTTCCACCAGAATCTGTTCAGAAGCAGAGAGGTATCAAGGCGTCACTTATTTCTTTGGTTCTCTGGATGATTTGTTTGCTTTCACATTGGAAGAGAACTGCACCAAGGTTCCTTTGCAAGTGAACCAACACCCCTGGCTTTTGGTCAGCAGCAGAGTGTGATTGTGCATTCACACTGCTGCAAACAACACATTATCCACTGAACCCTCAAACTCCACGCAGCCTCCATTTATGAATTAGATTTTAAATATTTTCAAATTAGAATCATAATGCATAGCATCACATTTTGCCAAATTCAAACACAACACCATAGCACAAACACATCTTTTCAGCTACCAAACACAGTGGTTGAGAGGTGATGATATAGGTTTGTTTCAAAGCCACGGAATCTGGACATCTTGTAGTTATCGACTAGATCACAAAATTATCTGTATTTAAACATTATAGAGTCAAACCTAAGGCTTACTTTCTAAAATATGAAGCTTAGTTCAAACTGGGTCATGCGACATAACAATGATCACAAACACAGCAGCAAATCTAAAACAGACCAGCTACAGTAGCAACACTTCGGAGTTTCTTTCCTTTACATTTTCTTTTATATATTCTTGTATATAATATGGTGAGCTTCACGTCAAGGTATGGAAATTTTAAGCAAATAATCAAGTCGATTCTCACCTGGGAGAGCATGTGGGCATTTTTATTTTGCCAGTTATCTGACTCTTTAGCTTGCTATGAGAAGGAGAAGTGAGCACACACCCGCATTGGTAATTATTTTGATCGATTTGCCTTGTTTAGGCCAGGGTGTAGTGGTTTGCGCTTGACATACGGTGGGAACAGATGCATCAGAGACAACATGGGTGACAAGCATCTGTGCAGGGTTCCTCACTGCCCCCCTCCAAAGATGCTTGGTTGACATTCAAAATGCATTCAGTAAATTTATTAACATCATTTACACTGAAGACTCAAGAGCTGCTAATGGTGTAATGTATCACAAACATAGTTAAGTCCCTCATTCAGTTTATATTTTACTATTAAACACTAAAAGTCAAAGTGAATCATTAAATTTCCCTGTATTTACCAGTGTAAGCGCAGCCAGCAATTAGGCTAGTTCTCCTTCAGTTTGTTAACACCAGTGCCGACAAATATGAGGAGATAATTATAAAATTTTCACCAACATGCAAATTTAATACTTGATCCATGTTTATCTGATCAGTGTAAAAAAATTCAGACACAAGGCAAATAATTTCCAGCTGCAACAGCATACTTCAAAGAGTCCAGGATTGTTGTAATTAAAGTAGGCATTGGATTCATTATTATGCTCATAAATCTCCCCCTGATTTCCCCTTACTCAACATAAACTGGCACGGTTGTTGCTCTGTTCTTTCTCTGGAAAGCACCGCTGCCTCACAGCTAAATATCAAACCGCAGAGTATGTACAGCACAGTTTTGTTGGTCTGTTATTCTATTATTGTAATGACCTAAATAACATGGATAACTGCGTATGAGGTTTTGCAGATTCATGTTGTTCTTGTGAGAACCTAAGAGCAGAGATGCCCAGGGAATCACATTGGGGGTAACAAAATAAAAAAGAAAATACCATTTTAATATTTAATTCACAGACATAAATATGTCTGCAGTGTTTGTTAGTTTGCAAAGCTAAATCAGTGCAATACTGCACCACTTTCTGCTCATAGCTCAGTGATATATAAACAGACAAGATCAGCATTAAAAGAAAAACAATTGCTAAGTATTTATTTTGAGTTTTAAGTTAATATATTCATCAATTTAAAAGTGCTTTCAGTGGCCTATGCCCCCCTCCCCCCCGAAAAAAAGAAAAAAGAAAAATCCCTATCCTTCCAAGGGCTTGATGGATTGATGACCTTCATCAGTGACTTTCTGTCTCTGCAGATGTCCGCGGCATTTATTCAACTTTATAAGAGAGGATACGAGGGCACTGAGTCACTCAGCCAGTGCATGCACTGAGATGCTTGACTGGGGAAGACACAAATATTTGATGATTCCCCCTGGTAGCACTGTGTTAAAAATGCAGCACTATGTCTGACACAAAGTTTGCGGCAACTTAAAGATCAACTTTGTCTGAGCTGACTGTGATCAGGGCTGGCGAATACAAAATGCTGAGGGAAACAGAGAGAAAAAAATAGAGCAAGCAATTTACTCTCAGCCTGCAGTTCTGGTCCAGGCTCTTGAGCTGGAATTCAAGGTAAACGATAATCAACAGAAGGGTGGATGTAAAATAAGCTTTCATTTACATTTTTATTATTATGACAATTAAAAGATTGTCCTGCTGGAAGGTCCATTGCTGCAACCAATCAAACAAACAATCAGTGTAAACAATAAGCAATTTCACAATGTAGTTGCTCAGACAGTTTCTGTAGCTGTGTTAAATGCCAAAACTATGTGAACTAAGTAAGGACCAGAATGATGGTGTGGAAACCTGTCACCCTAAAAGACCCCAAAGAGCGGCCCTACATCTCTGTCATTACAAATAAAGCTCATGGCATCAGTCAAAATGATATGAATAATTTTGGACTTTCCACTTCTAGTAAGGATGCAATAATTAATGAGGCATAAAACTGCAATGGTGAAGCACTAAATCTTTCTATTTTAACTACTTTTCTATTAGACACTTTGCCCTGGGTGTTGAAAATCACATCTCTGCAGCACACATGGTGTCATAAGTGATTTGTAATCTCATTAATGTTCTATTCACCCTTCCAGCCAAAATCCAGGTTTTGACCAAGCAGCCTTGATGTGTCATAAAAACTAACTAAGTAAACAAATGAATAATTGAATGAAATAACTGTGAACCTTATTTAAATGCTTAGAGTTTTTGCACGGTAATTAATGGCCTATTCATTTATCAGTATTTACAGTGAAATAAGAAAATTGCATGGTGGACTTACCTAGACCAACTGAGCCAAAGCAGTCAAAGCAAAACATGTCAAAGTAAGCATTGTACATGCATTTAAAGAAGCTGTGGACAACAGGAAGCTTTGCAAAGACGAACGGATCAAGGCTGCAATATTAAGGCAAAGCTGTCCTTATCTGAAAACAGGGAGGAGAAAAAAGAAGAAAGAAATTCACACCCATATTCCAAACCTTTGCTGTATTTCATTTCACACAATTATGCCTAACCATTTGCCTGCAGTTACATTCATTGAAAATCCATCCCTGTGTTAATGGAATTATAATGATGTAGTGTATGCTGTGGCACCTAATCAAATGGAATTGATTTAAGTTGCTTTTTGGCTCTGGGCCCTTGCAGCTCAAGGGCGTGTGTCTTCTGTTTCTCTGATGGTCCCTGGCCTTGGGGAACTGACTTGATAGAATGAAGAATTTGTGCGTGTATCAGAGTATTAACAGGTTTGACAGCCATTTTTTTTCCCACTAGTGTTTAGAATGCTGCTGGCTTTGACACTAGTGAAGAACAGTATATTGAGTCTGCAGAGATAAAAACGCACCGAGACGGAAGGCAGGGTTTAAACAAGGCAACTTCTGCTAGCTACAGACGCACCTTTTTGTTATTTATGTAGTTCATAAACTTCTCAACACAACAGTAGAATAAACAAAGATGATGAAACTATACAGTCGTGCCAGCAACTACTTCAATACACGCTGCTCTGAGCAAAATGCATGCAAACTGGGTGGGTTTCTCTCCTCCTCAGTGCTTTTATATAGTCCTGCTTAAACACTTGTCTTAAGTTTAATTGTATGCAAAGCCACAATTTTCCTCGGCTGAGAGTAAACACAACACTTCAACGCCCCCCACCCCCAAAATCTGTCAGTAGATGTGTGGAATTAGCACAGCTTGAGTTAGAGCAGAGCTGTACATCAGAGAAATAAGATCTTATTTTCTTATTAGCAGCGGTGATATGCTTAAGCATATGAGAGTTCATCCACACCTCTGCACACCTAATCACAATCCCTTTTTTCTGTTTACTGACTACATCTGCAACTTCAGAAACAACATGGCAGACACCAGAGTGACAGAGTGGGTGGAGAGGTAAGAAGAAAAAATAGCAGGAAAAAAGCTAGAAAACAAATAAAATACATTATCGCTATGAATCTTAATCAATGAATCTTATGTAGTTTTCTTTGACTTACCTTAAAATTTCTCACCAGGAGGTGCTAATCATGGCACCATAGAAAAAAGCCTTGACCACAAGAGAAAGAGGTTTTTGAAACAATCCAGTATCTCACAGCAGGGTGTAAAATACTGGCAGAAAAAAATGACATGGAACACCATAACCAAGTATCTGGATCTACTAAAAGTTTGTGTCCTACATGTGCAAACTCATTGCATATGCAAAATTAAAGTACAAACTGATTTACTAACAGTGAGGGTTACAAGGTGCAACAGTGCATCTGGATCCAGTTAGAACTTTTCTGAATGCAATATAGGGCTAGCATTCACACATTTTGTGTGTTAGGAGAAAATGTATATCAATTTACCACCTGCTATGTGATCTATCAAACCTGAGAGCAATTTTGCACATAGAAACTGTGTGTATATTTAAGACGTTTCAAAAGGACATGCAAACTAAATGGTCTGTGTGCGTAATTGCACAAAAGGCTGTGGTTATTGTTAAAAGGAGACAAAGCAAAGGGATGCAAAGAATGTGTTTTCCCCCTTGTGTGAATATTTTTTGGATGAACAAGGAAACAATTGTCAAAACATATAGTTTATCCAGCATTGCCATTTTGCAGCTGTTGGAGGAACTCAGGATGGATTTAGAGGAGTCATGCATAACTGCAAATGACAGATTTTGGGTGTGCTGTTCAAGTCCTAAATGCCACATGTCACCGGATGGGCATGGTTATCAGGTTTCTGCTATCGTTGACCTACTGGACCAAATAAGGCCTTTTTTTTTTCTTTTTTGTTTTTGCAGTTGCTGGATTTCCCAGAGTAATATGAGCAAAATGTTGCACCCATGTGCAGCCTGTGCCGCCAGCAAACACTGAGCATGTGTACAGAAATCACAAGCACACACATTCACTAACTGTACACTGCGTCTGTGATATGTAAAACATCTTGTGTCTTTTATTTTGAAAAACAGTTTTCTGTTGTGAACTGGTGTGTTTTAGACAACTGGCTTGTAGGTAAGTCATTTAATGAAATCCTTAAAAATTAAATCAGGCCTACATTAGAAACAAAGGACAGTCATATTCATCCATGTTTTCTTTTTTTAAGGTGACATTGCATAGCCCCTACATCCTATCCCCCATCTGTTTTATTTGCAGACATTTTACCATTTGCCAGTAGGCTATTCCTTTCGTCGGAAATGTAGACTGAGGAAGGGTATGTTATGTCTGACTTGGCGAGGTATATACAGCTTAATAGGTTGGTAGTGGCTAAGGAGGTAAAGAAGGATGTCCAATGACCCAAAGGTCAGTGGTTTGAAACTAGTTTCCCCCAGTCAATCTGTCATTGTGTCAAAGGGTGAGCCACTTCACCCTCCTTGCCTCCAGTGTCAGCCTCGCTGTTGTAGAAGTGTGAATAAATGTTTTGGTGGTGGTTGGAGAGGCTGCCGTGTTTCTGTCAGTGTGCCCCACGGCACCTGTGGCTACACATGTAGCTTACCAACACTGTTGATCTGGCTTTAGCTCTCATTGCCGTCTTTGCAGTTAGATACAGTTTTCTGTGGCTCCCTGACTTTCTGTTTTTGATTCTGACATAAACCTTTAAAGGAGTCATAATCTGGTTTTTTAATGTCTCTACTGTCCTCTAAGTTTTTTAAATAATTGTTTAAAAACTTATTAAACTAAAAAACTTTTAAAAAGTGCTTTTTCTGACCCTTTATTCATAATAAAACTCATGAGATTTCATGCAAGATTTTGATAAATGTTCAAATAATGTAATGAGGTGCGCGCTGATTGATCGCTGGAAGTCCAGCACTGGAAGGGGGTGGGGGGGCACCCCATGCTAAAAACAATAGCAAGTGATAGCAGCTAATGTGAATTCAGCCATTAAGTTTGAACCAGACTCTGAGCCTGAGAGAGAAGATACCGAGATGGTGGAAGGAGCACGTTTACAACAAACAGTCTCTGAATGGTAAAGTCGTTATTTTAATGTTTGCTCACCTTGCCTGTAAATGAAGTCATAGCATGTTGACAACGAGGCATGTCAGTCATGTTAATACATCTCAGTTTTATTAAGAGCTGGACCATTTTTAAACTATGAATGTACTTTTAAAAAAAAATCCATAGTTAAAGATGTAAAAAAAATGTTGTAATGTTGAACGCTGCGTCCTTTTTCCCTACCAAACTTACACACACACACCACATCAACTTACAGGCAGCCAGATAAGCGCACACACATTTTAATGACATGGAACTGCACAAAGCAGCACGTTTACGTTAGGTTTTATTTACTGTCAGTGCTTATCTTAATTAATTCACCTATTTAGATGTGTGTTTTAGCCAGGAGTCTGGAAAATGTTGTGATTTACACATGACAGATCTCTGGTTTATTTAGCCACCGTGAGGCTGTATTACTGTACAGATAAAGAACATGAAGTTAAATATCTTGTTTAAATGAAGCATCACAGTTTGACATCCTGATGTGGCTTCCTGCTGACCCATGTAGACCTGTGTTTTTTATTTGCAGCATCACCTACCATCTTTTATGTTTTAATTATTGTCTCTGTTAAGCTGCACATGTGGAAATTCAGCTACAATGCTAATAGAAAGAGAACAGGACACAGCAAGATATTTTTTACAGTGCTTAGAAAATGAAATATCTCTTTCTCATTTTTTTCAGGTGCTCAGATGGAAGGATAAAGCTCCAAACTCCCTCGTGTCTGAAAAATTCAGAAATAAAGCTAATCAAAAGGTAAATAACTGTAAAAGGTGATTATTTATGTTCTTGCCATTTCATATTACATACAAAAAATTGTAACTTTGCCGTGGTCACTTAGGACAAAAACAACTGAAGTGAATACACAACTTTACCATATACACATTTCTGCATCTGACTTTAGAATGTAAAATGTAGGGGTTCCTTTTCTGCACAGAAAAAAATACTGACATCCAAACAAGCAAGTACCTCTTAACTTTCAGAATGCATATGTGTTTAATTATAATTTTCTGTGTGTAAAACGAATGAAAACGACCACAAACCTGTACTTCTGAACTGAGGTGTCCTTGATACATTCCTGTTCAGTCTCAGCCAACATATACCTGTAGACCGCTGGTGCTGCGCATGGCATGAGATGTGCTGGACTAAAAACTGTAAATAGAAGTTTATAAATATATCAGATCATCTCATGAATAGATTGTAGGTGTGAATAGCTGCAGTTTATGAGTCACCATAATATTAAAATACCAGAAGATGAAATCAAATTTTATAAAGAACTTTTCTGCCAAAGTCAACACAAAGTGTTTTTTTAAAGCATATTAAATAAAACAGGTTTTAACACACCAAAATCTGGCTTGATGTGAATGTGACTAAACATATTTCTGATCCATATAGGCCAGAAGTCATATCTTCTTTCCACACAGGGTATTGCCACCCAGATAAAAGCAGGTTTTCCACACCTCAGTAGTAACATGCAGGAGCCTCCACCACCTGACTTTACAAGAGTAATAAAGTAAATTTTGACAACAAACACTACAGCCTCTGCAACACAGACAGTTCACCAGCTTCAGCCTCCAAAAGGCTAATTTCAGCACAGTGTTACTAGTAAAATTTATCCACAAATATTACGTCCTGCACAACTCCTGTTTTACACAAATTATGTGAAAATTTTAGAGAAATTAATGGTTAATGGTAATGGTTCAGTGATAAAATCTGATCCTATTGGTAATGGAGAGTGTAAGATATAGTGTGCATATATATATATATATATATATATATATATATACACACACACACACACACACACACACACACACACACACACACATATATATATATATATATATATATATATATATATATATATATATATATATATATATATATATATATATATATGTATATATATATATATATGAGACCCAATCAGGAAAGATGTGACAGGACACAAAATATTTTTTTTGTGGGTCTTTAATTCCCTGACTGTACTCAATAGTAGCACAGTATTAATTTTATAGTTTTTAAGTTACACTTAAACCTGTCAATAGACAACAGTAGTGGCTTTCTAAAACAAAGATAGAAAACAAAACAAAAATACAAGTCAATATGTGACCTGGTA
>NC_136611.1:21696649-21761649 GCF_933228915.1 Telmatherina bonti | reverse complement strand
ACAGAAAAAATATTGTTTAAAAATGTTACTATTAAAATTATTCAAAGGTTGTGTGTGTAAGAGAAGACAAAAGAGACATTTATTGTTTTTATGTTCAGTGTCAGCTGTTGCAAAGTTGATGTGTCGGTAATACGTGCAATAAATGTCTACATTGGAAAAAAATCGTGAGAGAATTGTTATCTCAATTCTAAGCAAAAAAAATCGTGATTCTCATGGTATCCAAAATCGTGCAGCCCTACTTCCCAGAATGACGAAATCCTGGGGACAAATAAAAAAAAATGTTGCGAGACTTCAGCCTTGTGGACAGTTTTGCTGTGAACAAAGCGCCCAGATGGGTAAAGCATGACCGTCTTCAAAAGAAAGGCTTCAGGGAATGTTAACACTTCCAGTCAATGCCAATACACACTTTTTTACTTGAAAAAGTGCAATTTCTGGGGTTTGATCCCTTTAAGAATAGAGGATCTACTGCAAAGTTGTTGACTTTTGACTGACCATGAACCAATGCAGCATTAGCTAGGAGACTTTTCTGAGTCCTCCTGAGACCTCCTCACTCGGTAATTATGTTGGTTTTATGCAAGTTTTGATGAATTTAATCAATAAGAATTGAAATCCTGGAAATGAGTAAACAACAGAATAAAATTTGAAAATTGAAAAAACAGAATTGAGGATCGATTCAGTGTGATGATCTGGCAACCAACATGGATGTTGAGACTGAACACATAACAAAACTCTTTAGCACTCAACAGAATTCAAAGGAAATGACTTATGTTCCTCATAATTCAGTACCTTTTTCTTGTAAGATTTAATCCAAAGGAAAATCCTGTAGTTTAAAATATACTGTTTGAAGACTTTATTTTTTCTTTTTCAGAGAATTAGGTTACTCATTGAGAGATCAACAGCCTGCAACAAACCTTTCTCTTTTGTTTCCTGTAATGACATTTTTTGTCTTTCACCTGAATAGTTTTGCCCTGGGTGTGTGTCTGTTCCCTCATCACTAAATTCATTAGTATTCATCACCTGAGCCCCATCTGCTCTCCAAGTTCCATAGTGATTCATCCAGCTGTCAAGGCATTTCACAAAAAACAAAAACAAAAATATCAACTCAGGAGAAGAGACAGCGTAATTTGGAGAGTTAACTGGATTCACAATTATAAGAGTGTGAGAGTCTGTTCGAGATTTTAACTATTCACACCTGCTGAAATATTCCAGTTTGGATCAAACAGAGGAACGGATTAGAAACATTAGTGTCTTTATCTGCTGCTAGTGTGACTTAATAACTGAACAATGTCAAGTGGATACAAGTGAATCCAGCATGAAAAGCAAATTTATTTTTGATATATATATATTTTTTTTACCCCAAAATTGTTGTACATTAACAACAATTAACATGGGCGCAGCACAAAATTCTGTGCCCCATATGTAAACCTTCTTGGCTGGCCCCTATGCCGACTTGTTTAATAGTTTTTTGTCTGGCAGACATTTTTTCTGCATTGCTTAGCCTTTCACTATCTTCCTGTTCCTCTTATTTCCCTCCCTCAACCTTTTCTCTAAGAACAACCTTCACTTTCTATATCATATCCTGACTTATGTCTTCTATTTTTCCCCCCAAGGAGGACAAACCCCATAAGGTAAAATAGATATAAGATTATCTACTTATAGCATTACATTAAACAGATAAAAAGCTGCTTGACACAAATATTGCAACTGAATCAGCTGCAGATGATTGCTTGTAAACTGAATAACATAAGCGAGCTCACCTTGTCTCAGATTCACAGTGATCATCTGGGCTTGATGAGGAATGTGTTGCTGCTGCTGCTGTGTTATGGGTTCCGTATAAAGTCAAAGATTTTGCAGCTGTTAATGAATGTTTGACAAGAATTTCAGAATTTATGTTTGTAAATATGTAATAATAATCTACTAAAAAGATTGAAGATTGTAAATGTGCGGACAAGGATAGTAAAAAAAAAATGGAAAAAGGTGTGGAAAAAAAAGTTTCTGTGCAAACATTGTGTCCACAAATGCTAAGCACAAAACTCCGACAAGACTTCAAAGTCACAGTTGTGAATTTTGTTTTTGTCTTTGTAATCCTATCCGATTGGATGGTGACTAATCAAACTGTCCAATCAGGGAGCGGGGAGTTTCTTGTCTTCCATACAGACTCTTGAAGGGGAGAAGATATATTTTAAGATGGGTGATGGTGCATGTCCACGAGCATGGAGTGCAAAATGACTCATTTGCCAGTAAAAATCCATACATTGGCCAGATCATTGTTTAAACCACAGGATTCAAATCACGAGAAAAAGGAAACGTTTTATAGCTGGGAAATTACGGTAGCAACTGGCCTGGTTCAGTTTTATGGTTTTCATACGCTGTTCAATAGGAAGCTGTAACATCCCATAAGCTAAGGGCTAATGATGACCTTTTCACAGTAAGTTATTGATATGAGTTGTGCGAAAGTTACAACTTCATTTAATACTCAAAAGTATAATTTATAGCGAAGACTGTTGAATTTTGCGAGTGTCATGTGGCCTGTAGAAGTTACAGATTTAGCGTCCCTAGTGGTCAAACGTTACATGGTATCCCTTTAAAAATTGTCAAAGGCACCCACTCTGCAACTTATTAATGTCAAAAAATTGTAGTTTTTATAAACGTTGTGGGAATTGGTATTAGCAAATTTGAACTGTCAGCAAATTAACTTTATCCAACCACCCTGGAGGCCACAAAAACTGCTCTGAAAACCAGTTTTACATGGCAAGTCTGCAAATTACATTCACTTCCCTCACTGGCCTTCTGACAACTCTTTCACAAGGACTCCTCATCTCTATGAAAAAAGGTTCTGGTAATAACAGATGTCCTTGTATAAAGAAAAAAGCACAGGATGGTGAATCACAGTATGTGAATAGCTTGGCTCTGAAGGTGGAGTTGAGCAAAAATGAACAAGTGTACACAGACTAAATGTTCTGTAAATTTAAGGTGGAGTTTTGCATGTTTACAAAAACTCATTCATACCGTTCCGCACTAAGTCTGGCTGAGTCTTCAGGATGAGCTGAAACCAGATAAAGCACAGAACTCGCATGAAAAGACAAGCTTTTTTTCCTCAGCTTTTCAAAAAAAATATTCTACCATTTGTATATGACAAATTGAGAGCAATTTACAATACCCTTTGCCAAGCTTGTGAAAAAGTAGTTCCTTTGCCCCATTCTTCGTCTTCCTTTTGTGGACACCAAAGTCTTCCATTTCTTGCATGCCTTGCAAACACAAAAAGAAAGTGGTGACATTTATTGGGCCTAGGTTTATTTGTATTCCATCTCTCCCTTCACTACATGTCAGCTTTTATGAGCTCACTCAAGCGAAACATTAAAGAAGCTCATTCTTTATTAATCCTCACAATGACAATTCAAAGCCTCTGACATACTAACTTTACTGTGTGTTCCTCCACTTTCTACAATGAGAAATCAGGTTTCTATCATTAAACATCTGCTTGGCTGTTACAGTATGTAAAGTTTTGCACTCTGTGACGTTTTGTGTTGTCATATAGGCAGAATTACTGCAAAAGAAGGGGTTGGAATAAGTTGTTCCCACATGCAATGTTTGATAACTTTATTAAAGGTGCATTGGACTCAGCAGGTGAGTGGCTTGACCTGGTTTTGCTACGCAAGGTGGCAATATGTATAACACTGTTTGAAACGGATGCCCTCATTCATCAGAGAGCATTTAGCAGTCTACTCCATCGTCCACAAAGCACATGGATGCCATATGAACACCATTTAATTGCCTCCTACTGAAATATCTATTCTTGACATCATCTGCTGTAATGACATCCTGTTCCAGCCAAAAGAGGCAGAATTATGGACCTAGTGCAGACACCATGTAGATAACATCTTCAAATGGAAGACCTTACAACAAGGTGAGCTGATACATTCTGATGTTCACAAAGATCCCCTTGAAATGTTGATCTTCTGTAGTGTTTTATTGAACCAGCTACATGACAGTGTATTGAGCATGGTGGTGATGTGACTGTTGAGCGATTGTAAGCAGGACAAAGTCACTTCAAGGTCTGAAGAAATTCTGGTCCCATTCCTTAAATGAACAGTCTCTTTTATTTGCCTAATGTCTCTAGTAGGTTTTCCCTTATGGATAATATTTTGTTGCCCCCTACTTGACATTACATTGTTTTTTTTAAATTGAATTTCCCTTTGGGGAATAATAGAGTATTTTTCATTTAATTTCATTTCATTAAAGATGACTGTTAATTTTTATAGAACACACCTTTTAACGGCATTGTTGTGCGTTTTCAGCAAACAGCTTTTTGCACAAACCGTGGCGACACAGGAGTGCAAACAAACTTTTCAAAGTGGACAGGGATTGAAAAACACGAAAACTATCAGAGTCCGCTGCTTCTGATCTATGACTGAGAAGGATGAACACCTCTGGAATTTGAGACAAACCATGTTTGGAGGATAAAGTGGCTTGTGGTGGACTCTGTTCACCACTGTGACAAGACACCTACAAAATCAAAATCAGTTTTGTTTGCACAGATGGAGCTACATTATGATTTTTGAAATAGTGCGGTTTATAATATTATTTTTGGACAGTTAATGTTAAAAATTTTAAAGGTAAGACTTAATATGTTTTGCGGAAACGTCAACCAAAATACAAGCTGGAGAGAAGGGGAAATGCCATGAATCAAACTTTAACAAACTGAATGAACAACAAAGAAGAGCTATAAACAAATAATGAATCAGAGAGTGAAAACAGAAACAAAATGGTATAAAAACACAGAAAACAGAACAAGACACAGGTGTAATAGATAAGTTAAATGAACCCAGGTGAACTAATGAACAGGAAACAAGGCTACACAGAAAACCCAAAGAAAAAAACTACAACATAAAACAGCAAACCAGAACTAAGGCCAAACACAAATACCGCACCATAGCACTAAAAGAATGAGTGGCTTGCTCTTTCTGTTAATTCAATAAAATAAAGATATGTATATTTTAGGCATAGCTACTTATTAATCATAAATTATTTCATTTATAAGTTGTGATTAATTTGATTAAAATTTTTAATCATCTGACAGCCTCAGTTGTCATATTTAACAAATGTATCACTTATTCTTTCTCCAGTGTGTGACCCTGCAAATATTTCACAACTTGAAAACACTGACTGCAGTTTTGGGATGGTTTTTCTCAAATTCCACAAAGTGGCATGTTACCCCTGAAAAGCCATGCATGCTCCTGCATGTCCAAGTCCACTGTCATAGAAGAAGTGTCCATCCTTTTTAACCTGGATTTTTTTTTTTTTTATCATGAACATTCAATTAGATGTCTGAATGCAGTTTGTCAGCTATATGGGCACCATCTCTCCTGTCATGAAATTATTGAAACTTCAGGTTTTCAAGGACAGAGATAGGCTTGTGAATTGTTAACCCTTTCATGCATAGGACACCTATTTACACGTTTTTTTCTTGCATATTCATGAAGGAGGATGGTATTTTTTTTTGTAAATAAACCATTTCAGTGGATGTTAGTGAGTCATCCAATACGTTTCCACCATAGACTGTATATAAAGAGATGGACGTAGCCTCCGTGATGTCACCCATAGGTTTCTGAAGAGCTGAATTGAAGCTCGGTGGGTGATTCCTACTATTGCCATCTTGGCAGAGGCATGCGCGTCGTCTCACCTGGAAAATACAAATATGGGCAAAGAGGTAGAGCTGAGAGGGGCGCTGTGAGCATTATAAGGTGGATGACTGACATCAAGCGAACTCTGAGCTTTCTATAGCTAAAAGCTAACCGAGCTAACCCGGAAATAACAAGAGCTAACCAGCTAACGGAGGTAAGTGGGCAAAAGCTAAGTCACGTTGTTAACCGGCTAAAAACCATGGTTGTTTTATGTTCTTCTTACTGGAAGTGGTAGATTGGTACCTGTAAATCAAAAGGACATGCCCCTAAATTTGCCGAACTTCGAGAATAAATTACTTTTAAATGGGCGAGTTAGAAAAAAATTCACTCCCCCCACAGTTGTCATGAAGGTAAACCTGACCTATAAACCGAAAATTTTTGAACCAGGCTGTAAACATGTTTATTTCTGGCATGAATTTGGCCTTTTGAACATTGGAGTCTATGGGGATTTGCTCTGTTTTGCAGCCAGCCCCTAGTGGATGAAGGGGGAACTGCAGTTTTATGCACTTCCTCATAGGCTTCACCTTTTACCGCCAAAGGCTACGTCCATCTTTCATATACGGTTTATGGTTTCCACTCACTGGAGAATAAATAAAAATATGATATATTTGAACATAAATGCATGTATTTACGCAAGTTTTCCGATGCGATAAATAGGAAAAGAAAAAGATACAGCTATATTTTATAGAAGATTTACATAATATAATTATGATTATATATTGTTTTCAAAATATTTTATAGAATAAAGTAAAATAAAATCATAAATCATAATAAATTCTAAATATCACTAATAATCAACCAAAATATTATTGCATATGTCTGTACAGGTAAAATACTGTATCTAAAAAAAATGTTGCATTGTTTTTTAATAATTCATGCATTAAAAGGGTTAAAGTAACAAACTAATGTTTACAGTGCTGTGGTATTAAGCTCATTGCTAACATAGATGTTAATACGTTTTCAGACTAAAGTGTGTGGTTTAAGGTGGTGGCTAAAGTTAGCGGTGGATCTAGCATTCTGTAGTTTTGTATCCCACATGTTGCAGTTTGCTGCTTTTTTGTTTTAGTTTCCTGGGTGAAATTTTTGTATTCAAGGTGGCATGCCAACAGGTGTGCTTGCTATGGCTGCAATATATATTTCTTTGTTTGTGCATGCTTGCACATGTTCATTTGTGTACCATTATGGTAAAGTTCTGTTTGGTGAATTGAGTCACAGACAGCTCATGATAATCACAGCAAGAACTGCAACTACTTGCAGAGATTCAAGAGATCACAAATAATGATGAAGGAAAGAGTGAAAGCCCTTCAGCAGGGGCTCTCACTTTCGGTCCTCAAGCTCTACTATCCTGCATCCTTCTCTAACACACCTGCCTCAGACTGCTTAATTCCCTCATCTGCACATGATTTAGACCTGTTGTCAACCCATTCATTAGATTCACGTGCCTTGGAGAAGAGATGCATCTAAAAGTCGCAAAGCACCAGATGTGGACAGTCCTTCTCTAGAGGCCTCTGCAAATATTTTATCAGGGAATTATGTGACAAAGTGGTCTTGTCACACTTGCTGCCGACTGACGTCATCCTTCTCCTTCCACCCACACGCTCTGTTTACCTGCCTGTTGTCTTCAGAAAGCACTAGCAAAACACCCGCTTCACAGCCGCCTTCCCAACGTCCGCCCTATCGTAGCAAATTATTATATGTATATGTCATTATATAATGACTGGTAGTCTACTTATCGTGTGACTCCATGGTTGCTGGGAGGTAAACTGAAGCAATGTTCACGGCGCGCTTAAGACACGGAAGAGTGATGCAATGCGTCACTGTCATGGTGTGACATTTCACGTGTTTTTCTCAGTTTTGGTTTCCTGTGTTGTTTGGTTCATTCACTACACCTGTGTCTTGTTTGGTTTCCGTGTATTTATTGCCATTGGTTTCAGTTCTGTTTGCTGGTTCATTTTGTTAGCTTCCTGTGATCCCGTGTCAAGTCTTTTGGAATAAACATTTAGATTCAGCATTCCTGCCTTCAGTCCTGCATTTGAGTCCACACCTCCTCGTAATAGTCACAGTCACGTGACGTGCTAAAATGCCACATCGCATCAATTATCTTCTTTGTTTTGGCCTATGTGAAGATAATTATATTACTGTTGGGGTTGTTTAAATGTGTATTCCTTGTGGGATGTTTTGATATGCAAATTTGTTATGGAGAACAAATAGAAGTGAAGAAAAACAGCTGTTTCTGTGATAATTGGCAAGCTTCCTGTTAGGGGAGGAGCTTGATGTTTATAAGACGCTTATTCTGAGCTAGAAGACGTGGAGAGTAGGTTGGAATGAGTATTGGGAAGCTGGCATACAGAGCGCTATCGGTGAGATCTTGTACATATGGTAAAAATTGTACATATTGGGATGGGTCACTGTATATATTGCTGCAGTTTGTAGGACTTGTAAATTAACCACAGCAAAGAAGCCACGACATCGCTATTAGTTATTGGTTACTGCATCAGAACCCCGTGACGAATCAGGACAGATGTTACTGTACTGCACAAGCAAAACATGTAGTAGCAGACATTGTAAAACTTGTGTTAATCGTGATTTAGTGTGGGCTTTTCTACAGCAGCTACAGTAGTCACCAACTCTGGTCCTCAAGATCCATCATCCTACAGGTTTTAATGTTTTCCTGCTGCAACACACGTGATTAAAATGACTGGTTCGGTAACAGGCTGGTGCAGAAACAATCTCCACATTGGAGTCAAGTGTGTTGCAGCAGGGAAACACTTAAACCTACAGCGTGGTAGATGTGGAGGACCAGAGTGTTTGCAAGAACAGGGACAGGGATATCAGTTGGGGGTCTAAAGGTTTGCTACTTTTTATTTTATTATTTACTGATGATTTATATTGTGATTTTTTTCCTTCCTTTAGTTGTTTTCGACAGGACATATTTAGGATCTGCTTCATCACCATAGTTACAGAGCTGCATACATATCGCAGGTAATGTGAATGTATCTCAGCAGGCAGTAGCTGCACTGGAACCACAAATATTTTTTCTAGTTTTATTTGTGAAGAAAAACATAGAAAGGGTGACAAACCTAGCACACATAAATCATATCAACAGTGAAAATTTTTTCAAAGCTTCTAAAAGTGAATAGAAGTGCTGAAATTCAGTCAGTGAAATAAAGTTCAAGCATCAAGAAGGTAAATCCATCAGTAACTTACAAAACCCATCCTGAAAAGTTCTGTACATAAGCTCATTGAACAATTACTATTTCAATATTTCAGTTAAAGTGGAACTATTATGTGCATTTCAGGCTAATTTATTTTTATTTCTGAGACCAGAAGGGCTGGGATTGATCGAGTTATTGCCACAAATCGCTTTATTTACTTCAGACCGACCCTCTCCGTAGGCTGTCAGATCAGCCTGTGCACAAAACGATCGGATTGAGACTCTTCTGCATTAAGCCCCGCCTCCCGCCACTGCACTACATCGGGAGCGCGCACCGCACCTGTTTCGCCGTCATTGTAACATCTCATGAACAGAAGGATTAGGCTAATATAAACTCAATAAAAAAACAAAATACAATGTCAACACATAGAATACAGCCCTACATGTTGGAACCTGAATCAGACCCTGAAAACGAAGTGGAAAACAGCAACCCACAGCAACAAATGCAGCAGGATGTCTCTCTTTGGTAAACTCACCAGCCATCATTTGAAATAACTTTATCCGACGTTTTCCACCCGCCTGATGTATTTGTACATGCCTTAATTAACCAGTAGAAGGTAACCAATCACCGAACCGTATCCCCCGGGACGTCACAAGGATTTCCAAGTAGAAAAAACTCTCTAAAACGACGCGTTTTTCGTCGCTATGGAAACCGAACGGAGAGCGTGCTGGAACTCAAACTCAAACATGCGTTTAGGTGATAAAAAACAGTGCCGTTCACATGTCTGATGATGATTCAACACTGTAACACTGTAGAAAGCTCAGAAAAGTTGAAATACCATAATAGCACCCCTTTAAGTTCGCTGATAATTCAGTGCATGCTGAATAGGAAGGAGAAGGAGGGGGTTGATAGGTTGGGGTAGCCTCTATTTCAAGACATAATGATGGATTATGACTAAACCAGGCTGCATGGTGAAGTGCACAATCAGCTAAATGTAAGCCAGAGGTTGAGATTTTCATAAATATGTATGGCATCTTACATATTGTTAAGAGCCTGCAGTGAATTACAGACCAGTGTTATCAATTCAGAAACACATAGCTCTGCTGAGGTACATTTCAAAAGCAGCTTATTTCACGAGATGCAAATATGACAAAATACTCTCGAAGAGCAGGGAGAGCTTAAGTGACTCACTTGACTTTCAGTTCTTCTCAGAATGAGTTCAAGTGGCATTTTGATCCGGCTGTTTTCACCTATCAAAGTACAATTTAAAGATTCCTCCCACAAGGAGATCACCTATCATTACACCCCGATAAGAAAACTTGTAAAAGAAAGTTTGCAGCGTCCAGACTTGATAGGGGGCATCGGGGCAAAAACTGTGGAGCAATATCAGCAGCAGGTTCTCGTACAATCTCGTTTTCAGTTTCTGAAGCAATCACGGGCCAGCAGAGCACAACTGCACTGCAATTAAGCTGTCTGTGATTTTTAATTAAAACTAAGAGGCGTGATCCGTTAAAAAACTTTGTTTGCCTTTCAGGCAATGCAAGTTATCATCTTCATAATGGATAAGATTATAATGTTGTATGAAATATAATCACATTACTATTCACACTTTCAAATAATGTAGGGCAGACAGACAGAGACAAAATAAGTTCTTTTTTCCTTCCTCGCAGTTTGCCATCCAAACATTGTTACAATTAGGACAATAATTGTAATAGAAACATGAATTATTCAGAGGTGTGAAGCAGTTTCACTTGTACCCAGTAGGCACAATCAATACACCGACTGATGCCTTCACCGAGGCAAAGTCCATTACAAGTTCTAATGCATCCGAGTAGCTTCTGAACCAAAAAGCAATTTAATGGTAATATCTCTAGGGACTGCACAAAAAAGCTTGAGAGAGACCAATAAACAAGACCAGCACGGCAGCAATCGCACACATACCCTGAGGGATACAAGCCTTTATTGTATAAAACCATTGACTCTAACTCTGAATTGACAATGTGAACATCAAAACTTTAGGTGTTTTGAGGTCCAGTTTCAAAACGTATATGAGCAGATGAATGAAATGCACGACTGGACACCATAAACTCACTTACATGTTTGTTGCTGTGGCTCCCATTCAATTATAATGAATATATTAACAAACAAAGACATACACACACACACAAAAAAAAGAAAAACATGAATGGTGTGAATAGAATAGACAGAAAATCTGGCTAAAAATGAAAAATTTTAATGTTTCATTTTATTTATGCATTTGAGCAACACAATCAGAGACATGAAGAGAAAGAAAAGAAAGCCCTGACTTTACATCATCAACAGTATCTCCATTCTCCAGGACTCAAACAAAAATGAAAATGAAATGCAAAGCAAATGAGCAAAGGCAAGCCAACCACATGGGCATGACAAGCAGTAAAAAAAAAAAAAAAAAAAAAAAAAAAGAAAAAAGAATAATTATATCATAAAGAATAATTATAAGAAGCCAGTTGCTCCTCCCTACTCCTGCTAAAATTGTGACCATTACTCCCTGCTACCGTGGCCTATCTCAGTTACTCCCACCTACTCCCACTGACCTATATAAAGGCCAACTAAATTATGCTTACATGCACCATTTTATTAGAACCCTATCATCAGTTGGCTGGGATATATATCACAGAAGAGTTAATAATATATATATTTAACAAAAATCTCTGTTCTGAAAGAGCAAATCTATTCAAATGTGTCCATGTCACATTTAATTTGTGCTTAAAACAACTGAAAACCCTGAGGCACGTTACTCAGAAAACAGTAGAATTACTCAAAATAAGACAAGACAATGGAACAGACATCTGTCTTACTTAAGACTGCTGTGCATAAAGAGTGTTCTGACAAGAGAGTCTGCTTTTAGGCTTTTTTTCTTCAAATGCACCCACACACTCTATATACCCTCTTTGATGATGCTATAGATGCAGGTATACTTACAATAAACCATGCAAGGAAAATCTTTCTTTGAGAAATTTTCATCAGTGAAACACCTCACATTGGTCTGGATAGCCTGAGAGTCGGTCGCTGAGGTATTCACATATTTCTTCATCAAGAGGCTTTGGCCCTGAAGTGAACAATGAATCTTTTTCCCATTCTGTGAACTAACATGTTGGTTTTTTCAAAGTGGACCGATGCTAAAGTGAAAATTCTGAGTGGTTTCTTTTCCGCCTTTAGGTGACAATTAAAAATATTTTCATTTATAAACACATATAAAGTGATTTCTGGCTTTAATTTTTGTGTTTTATATATATATATATATATATATATATATATATATATATATATATATATATATATATATATATATATTACTATAGTCATAGTAAAATGTTTGAAATATTTGACCAAATAGTAGAAATATTTGATCAATGTCTGCATTGATCAGTAGTTCAGACACCTCCTGGGTCTTTGCTGACAGTGGGAGCAAATAAATTCACTTGACGAAACAACATATATAAGCATATAAACTTATGAAGCATAAGGATGTAAGCATTGCATTGTATGGTGTGTTTAAACAGCAGCCATCTTTGGCACACCACTTGTAGTACCCTCAACACCTGATTAAAGACATCATTTGTGTAGTGGATAGTGCTGGATAGGAATGATGTTTTGTAACAATTCTTTTCTTTTGTTACATATTCTTCTGCCTTAGTTTTGATGCAAATAACAGCTGAACTCTCCATTGACTACTAAATTCAGAACATAGCGTTTATCTGCTTGCTCCTGCCAATGCAACCTTAAAAACACCTGCTTTGAGCCCCGTGGGACTTGTGGGATTCCACTCCCAACGCTATTCTAGACAGCCACATTTAACTCCTAGGAAAGTTTACTCATGTTAATATAGCAGGCAATGTTCCTATGAAATGAACAACATGTAACTCCAAGAGACCTTTAAAGTTCTTGAAAAGAACTTGGAAAAAAAGCAGCTTTTGTTATAATGTGATGAGATGGAACCGAATAAAGCCCTTTCCTCCTCATCAAAGGACTTTTCAGTATAAGGAAAAGCAGCTACTGGCTGATTGCTCAATGACTTCTCCGTAAAAATAAGTCTGATAGCTTTAGGGGATATTTTTCATGGGTTGCTGTAGGTCCACAGTTCGACAGGTTCAGCAGAGCAGACAGAAACTGATTGCGGAGGTAGACATTCATAATTTCCACCTAAGCATGCAGCTCCTGGCAAAACATACATTTATTTATTGTGCAGCTATGACATGCATTCAACAGTTATGGATATGCTTTCCTGTAAAAAACTGCTCTCTGTTATTGTACTGAGTACTGATAGCCTAAGTAGTTATTAAGAAAATGCCCTGTGGTTTATGGTGATATTTACAGCAAACTTTCTTTATGACTGATTTCTTATTACAGTCACAAATCAGTGAAATATTCAATGCAGTTTGCATTACCATATGTCAGCAAATTACTTCCATTTGCTCCAAAGCCCCCAAGATCGATTAACTCTGCAAAGAGAAATAACCCTATTTGAAATATTCAAATACAAACTTTGCCCTGAAGGTAAAACAATCAAATAAATGTATTAGTTTAAGCTTCTCCTGTTTATCTCTGCAGTTTTATTTGTGATTCTCCCTTAATTCTCCAGGACTTGTGGTTTTGTTGGACACTGAGAATCAGTCAGCTGTAGACATTAGAAACTTGTTAGGAGATAGATGAAATCTAATTCATCAGGACTGACATCAAATCTTCAAAATGACAAGGAGCCGACAGGATCTTAGACTTTATTGGCTCGGAGATGAATGGACCTGAGAAGTAATTCAAAGTGAAAGAGGAGCCCCTTGAGAAATAGATCCTCTTATTCCAGGCACTGTGAAAAATTTCTATTAGAAAATAGAGCAGTTTCTCTTCACCCCCGTAATTTACAGTTGGCAGGCAAGTAACACACTATGCCTTAACTATGCAGCTCAATTGCTTGGAACCAGTTAGATTTTAGATGTAGAAAATGATAACTCCTTCACCATCGTACCAAGTGTTGAGTTATTGTATACATCTGTGAAAGCATTGACACCTTTATTCTGAATAACATCACTTGTGATGGACTTTTGTTTTTTGAAAATTTTATAGGCTAATTCAGGGGTAGGCAACTCAAGGCCACGTGTGCAACAGTCCTGCACATGTTAAGAGTTTCTCTGCTGCAACATACTTGATTCAAATCAATGGCTTATTAGCAGACTTGTGCAGAGTTTGAAGTCAAGCTCTGATTAGGTCTGAAGTGTGCCAGGGATGTTGTAGCAGAGAAACTCCTAACATTTGCAGGACTGTGGCACTCGAGGACCGGAGTTGCTTACCCCTGGTCTAATGTCTAGCTGTTCCACAAAATTATTTTAAAAATTACAATTTGACTAATTGTATTTCTGGAATTTGGAAAAAAAAATGCATTTCAGGTGCTCAAATTTTATTTTTTGTGTTTTTTAAATCACAACAAACATTTCATTCATTCATTCATTTTCTAAACCGCTTAATCCAATTCAGGGTCGCAGGGAAGCTGGAGCCTATCCCAGCTGGCTTTGGGCGAAATACAGGGTACACCCTGGACAGCTCGCCACTCCATAGTAGGACAACAAACATCTGATAGTGCAAAATTTTGATATTTAATTAAAATTTTTCTTCATGACTATTTCTGGTGAATACAAGTAGCTTGCATGTGTTTGAAGCCTTAAGAAAAAAAAAGTCACTATCATTGTAAAAACATTAGCAGAAAAACATCTAGTTTTTAATGTCATAAAGGAATTTTTTTTATCAAAAATCATACATACACAGAGGCATAAAACTGGACAGCACCAAAACAAGAGAAATAAACAAACAAACAACTTCATAAAAAAGAGAAAAAGCCGACAATAATAAAAAACATCAGTTACAAGAAAAATATGACAAAAAGTGAGATGCAATGGGAACCTGAAGAAATAAAAAGAAAAATAAAGGTTTTGGAGGAAAAGTTTACATTAACATAGTCAAGTCATATTCTTGCAAAGATATTTGTTTTTGAGTGCAAGAGACAGGTGAGAAATGCCATTTTTCCATGTGCGAGGGAAATAGCTGTGGCAGGATATAAGGTAAGACACTACAAAGTGAATTTATGTTATTTTCTATTCTATTGTTCTTAATTGTCCTTTTGAGTGTGAGATACAAAGGATATGAAATAAAGTGAAGAAACCCAAAAAAGAAACTACAATGTTGTAGTGTTTTTTTTTTTAAAGAAACAATGAAAAGAAAAATAAGAATTATTAAGAATATATTCCTTTGTGACGGAGGGTAATGGCTACTGGTAGGAATGATCTCCGATGCCTTTCTGTCTTCCAATGGACCTGACGAAGACACAAACTGAACACAGTGTTGTTTCTTCACTGTGTTGCATGAAGTATGCAAGTATTCTCCTTATGCAGCAGTTTTTCTTGGACAAGCAGCTCCAGAGTTATCCCCAGCACAGAAACAGCCTCATTGATCCATGTCTTTAAGTCTCCGACTCTGATGCTGCTGCCCCAACAGATGGCTGCAAAGCTGATTATGCTTTCCACAACAATCTTTATGGATGTGCAACATCTTGCTCAAAACAAAGAATGACTTTTTTTAAGAAGTAGAGCCAGCTCTGTCCCTTCTAGTAGATGCCTCAGTGTTGCATTTCCAGTCTGGTCTGTTGTCCAGCTGACCTCCAAGGTACTTGTATGGCTCCACTTTTTCTTCCAGTGTTTTGTTTACTCCTGTTCCTCCTGAAGTCAGCAATCATCTCTTTTGTTTGTTTTTTATTTAAGATGAGGTGATTGTTTCCACACCACTGACTGATTGACCATTGCACTCAGCATCTTGTCCTTCACTGATACAGCCCACAACTGCAGAGTCATCAGAGTATTTCTGCAGGCCTAAGAGTTGTATTTTAAGTCTGAGGTGAATAGTGTGAACATAAATAATGAGTACAGTCCCTTGAGGTGCTCCTGGGCTGCTGACCACCACTCAGACACACACGCTTTGAGTGTATCAAACAGGTCTGTTTGTTAAATAGTCATAAATCCAGGTGATTGTGGACGTATCCACCTGGGGTTTATGGAGATTCTCTTAAAACAGAGCAGCTGAATTGTATTAAAAGCGGTTGAGAAATCAAAGATCATCATCCTCAAAGTGTCACCTGATTGATCCAGATGAGGGTAGGTTTTCTGATGCAGGTAGATGATGGCATCTTTAACCCTAAATACATTCAATGTGCGAACTGAAAAGGGTCCTGGAGGGTGTTCACATGCTTACTGAGGCGAGCCAACAACAGTTTCTAAAGCACTTTCAGATGTCAGGGCAGATGGTCTGTAGTCATTTGGTTTAGTTGGTTAGTATTTTTTCTGGTACTGGAACAAGGCAGGATTTTTTTTCACACTACAGGAACTCTTTCTGGACAGGCTGGTGTTGAAAAAGTGCTGAAAAATCTAACATAGTTGTTCTGAGCAGGTATTCAGAAACCTGGGACTGACAGCTCTGGTTCAGTGTCTCCAGTTGCTTCTTGACCTGACTGCAGGAGACAGACAGGCTACAGCAGGAGGCAAAGCAGGTCTCAGTTTGTTCTGATGGAGATGAGGCTGTAAGCTCCATGGCCGAGCTGCAGGGTGACAATGAGACCAAACCTAACTAAAGAAATGTATTTATAAGAAGTATATAATTTCAAACAAGAATAATGTAATCACAATAAAATGAAAACTGTGGTGTAAAAATTCCACACTGAACATGATTCCTGAGTGTCAGTAGATGTTGTCGCCTCCATGTGATGATGCACTATACACAACACAAAAAAGAATCAGAACATAACATACAGCGGTAGCAAACAGTAGTGACCTGCTAGAAAAATAAATCTAAAATAAAACTGGCAAACTGAACTGCTGTCTATCCTTTCATTGACAAATAAGCTGCTTTTTTCTTTTTTGGCAAATGAATGATGGGAATGTCTGATCATCATCGATGCATGTTACTCGTTGGCATTTAGGAAACAGGAAGACATAATCTTCATCTGCTATGCCTCCTTGTTATCGCCCTTTCTAGAAGATTTATAGCAGAAAATGGGTCTTGAGGCACGGATGAGTCACACAGGCGGACCAGCCAAGTAGGAGAACATGAAAATGGCATTTTTAAAGACTAGGGAATCATTGCTTCTCTCTTTATGCTTCTATTTTCAAAGATCCATTAAGCTCTGTGGGCAGAGGGGGGGGGGGGGGGGGGGGGGGGGGGGGGGGGGGGGTTAGACTTTAAACACCCTGTGTCATCTATTATTTAATTCAGATAGTACATATATGTTACCTCCTGTGGGGAAACAATGAAGCTTGTAATGGGTACACAAACTTGCTGAGGTGACCTGCTTGTCTTCTTGGATGGCTTCTGTCTTTTTCTCATTATAACAGAAATAATATTCTCCTCGGGCAGCTATGAAACTAAAGGAAATATTAACTAAGAGGAAAGACTTGCTCTGCGGGAGTTACTTATATCACAAATGACATTTGTATAGGAGTGTGTTTGTAGGTTTCTTTGTGTTTGAATGTTTGAGGAAACATCTACTGTGGTAGTATGAACTGCAGGTGTCATAGTCAAGAACCAGTAGACATGACTAAAATGACTTCTCTCCTCTTTATTTTTCTGTACTTTCATTTCACATGCCAAGCTTATTTCTGTTTAGTCTCTGAGGGGCTTCACACTGTTAACTGGTTACACTTTTCACAGGATGTTCAGGACCAAGACTGCAGACTTGTTAATGAGTTTGGTTAGGACTATTTGTTCCACATCTCATTTCCAGTTCAGAAAGGTGTGTAACAAGGTGTTTATACAGTAGGATATGTGCATTTGAACTATGAACAGATGGTGGACAAATAAAGTCCAATTTCTACCAAGGGACCAGCACTTATTATTATTATTTATATTATTTTCCACATTTCACCCAAAATTTTTTGATTAAAATACCCATTTGACCTGTGATGGAATGGCAACCTGTCCAGAGTGTCGCCTGCCTCCCGCCCAATGATTGCTCAGATAGGTTCCAGCCTTCTGCAACCCTGAATGGGCAGTGAGGAAAATGGGTAAATGGATGGATACCCATTTGACAATGCTGGTCACATCCAAAATAATACCCCTCCCCTCCCCCCACATCTAAATTGAGCTTTTATATTATCTTGGTTATCATGATGACAAGTCACACTGATATGATCTCAGTCCATCCATTTCAGAAGCAGATAAATTGTCTGATACACTACCTTGAATGGTAAGAAATGACTCTAAATTGCATCTGTTATCTTAAAATTTGAAACTTAGACGTACAGTGCTGACAAAGTGTCCAAGTGTGACAAGTCATGATGAGAACTAGTTAGGTGTAACAAAAAACTGGTACAATGTCACCAAACTCAATGTCCTGAAAAAGGATGATGATAAAATCGCACAAACAGTTTAACTTTCACATCGACGGATGGATACATTACTGACATTACACGTTATTATGTGTTATTAAGGTGTTATTTTATTGCAACGTCCAATGTCTCTAACTGGAATTTATACAGAGAATAAAAACATGTTGTGTGGTTCAGCTGGAATGAAAGCGGGATCCTTTGACTGTGTGCCATCATTCTCTCCATCATCTGCCATCTCTGTTTCTCTCTGCCTTTTTGAATCTAAAATCTTCTATTCTACATCCCTCTCACCCTTTTCCTTATCTTCACTTATTTCTTCATGTGTTGCTTTTTCTGTATCTACTCTAACTCTCACCATTCTGGCCTCTCTACTACTCTT
Organism: Telmatherina bonti; assembly: GCF_933228915.1. Classification (NCBI taxonomy): domain Eukaryota; kingdom Metazoa; phylum Chordata; class Actinopteri; order Atheriniformes; family Telmatherinidae; genus Telmatherina; species Telmatherina bonti. The sequence goes on along the minus strand of NC_136611.1, from coordinate 21,743,030 downwards.
TCCTCTTATTTTCTCTTTTTGCTGTCCATTCCTCACTTCTTTCAGCACAAACTCTGGTCTGCAGTTTTAGCAAGCCAAAAACAATAGGAAACCACATGTCCATCACTCTTTTGCAAGTGGCGAAAGCAGTTTTATTTGAACGACTTACTCTTATTGAAGCCTATTTCTTATTTTTCCCTTCTGACGGTGAGGATGTAACGTGGTTTAATAGTGCAGCTTCGCTGCTGTGATCATATACTACAGAAACCCCCACCTGTCCTTGCCTGCTTGAAGCTCTGCTCCTAGTTTTTAAGAAGTTAATTTATTCAAGCTACTTAATGAGAAAACATATAAGTAACATTTTGACTTCCAAACTTTCCATTTCCATATCCTAATCCATAGTGGGCTCTCCAAGGGAATTTCCTACCAGATCTATGAAAGGCAGCTTCATTTAATCAGGACCTGACCCACGGGAGGTACAAGACAATTCCCTGTGGCCTGACCCTTAAGTGGTCGACTGGCCTGCTTCTAAAAAAAATGCAGGCTCTTGAATATGAAGGAAGGTTCTGATACTTTCCAAATGCCCAATGACAGCAGCAGTCGGCAGCAACAGACTCATTAATAAATGCATGATACAGGTGAGATGGCTGGTTATGTCTGAACATCACGTGATGATCTCTGGGTGAGATTCTTCATTATGTAGTTATAATAATGACCCTGGTGCTACTTACTGTTAGAACCTCATTTACTGTGGTTTGTTGAATTTCGGTTGAATCTGCTGTTGGCTGAAACATGTAGCTACTGGTTATTCCAACTTTAGATAAAAGTAGGGCCTGAATTGGATTTCCTGGTATCATAGATAAAGTATCTGTTAATATGACGTGCTTAGTTAAACTGACAGGTGGATATGATGACACTTTGGCTTCTTGGTTTTGTACACAGGTCCATATCAGTCCACTGTGTCCTTGTCCAACTCAGACACAGCTGCTAAACTGAATCAATGATGAGCATTTAATTAGTTCGTGTTAAATACTGATCATGCAACCTTTTAACCTCTCCCTGAGCCGTCACCTTATCGTGGTGGAGGGGTTTGTGCGTCCCGAAGATCCTAGCAGCTATGTTGTCGGGGGCTTTATGCCCCTGGTAGGGTCACCCATGGCAAACAGGTGTCTAGGGGAGGGACCAGACCAAGCACGGCTCATAGACCCCTATGACGATGACAAACCTGGGCATAAATGTTCCCTTGCCCGGACGCGGGTTACCGGGACCCCCCTCTGGAGCCAGGCCTGGAGGCGGGGTACGAGAGCGAGCGTCTGGTGGCCGGGCCTTCGCCCATGGGGCCCGGTCGGGCTCAGCCCGAAAGGGTTACATGGGCCCCACCTCCCGTGGGCTCACCATCTGCGGGAGGAGCCGTAGGGGTCGGGTGCAATGTGAGCTGGGCGGCAGCAAGGGGCGGGGACCCTGGCGGTCCGATCCCCGGCTGCAGAAGCTGGCTCTAGGGACGTGGAACGTCACCTCTCTGGTGGGGAAGGAGCCTGAGCTTGTGCGCGAGGTTGAGCGGTTCCGACTAGATATAGTTGGACTCACCTCGACGCATGGCTTGGGCTCTGGAACCAGTACCCTCGAGAGGGGCTGGACCTTCTTCCACTCTGGAGTTGCTCATGGTGAGAGGCGCCGAGCAGGTGTGGGCATTCTCATCAGCCCCCAGCTTGGTGCCTGCACGTTGGGGTTTACCCCGGTGGATGAAAGGGTAGTTTCCCTCCGCCTCCGGGTGGGGGGACGGGTCCTGACTGTTGTCTGTGCTTATGCGCCGAACAGCAGTTCAGAGTACCCACCCTTTCTGGGGTCCTTGGAGGGAGTGCTGGAGGGTGCTCCTTCTGGGGACTCCATTGTTCTGCTGGGGGACTTCAATGCTCACGTGGGCAATGACAGTGAGACCTGGAGGGGAGTGATTGGGAGGCATGGTCCCCCCCCTCTGAACCCAAATGGTGTTTTGTTATTGGACTTCTGTGCTCGTCATGGATTGTCTATAACGAACACCATGTTCCAGCATAAGAGTGTCCATATGTACACCTGGCATCAGGATTCCCTGGGCCGCAGTTCAATGATCGACTTTGTAGTCGTATCGTCGGACCTGCGGCCACATGCCTTGGACACTCGGGTGAAGAGGGGGGCGGAGCTGTCAACTGATCACCACCTGGTGATGAGTTGGCTCAGATGGTGGGGGAGGAAGCCGGTCAGAGCTGGCAGGCCCAAACGTGTTGTGAGGGTCTGCTGGGAACGTCTGGCTGAGTCCCCTGTCAGAGCGAGCTTCAACTCCCACCTTCAGCAGAGCTTCGAACATGTCCCGGGTGAGGCGGGGGACATTGAGTCCGAATGGGCTGTGTTCCGTGCCTCTATTGCTGAGGCGGCCAGCCGGAGCTGTGGCTGCAAGGTCGTTGGTGCCTGTCGTGGCGGTAATCCCAGGACTCGTTGGTGGACACCAGCAGTGAGGGATGCTATCAAGCTGAAGAAGGAGTCCTATCGGGCCTTCTTGGCCTGTGGGACTCTGGAGGCAGCTGATGGGTACCGACGGGCTAAGCGGCATGCGGCTTCGGCCGTTGCCGAGGCAAAAACTCGGGCATGGGAGGAGTTCGGCGAGGCCATGGAGAAAGACTTCCGGACGGCTTCGAGGAGATTCTGGTCCACCATCCGGCGGCTCAGGGGGGGGAAGCAGTGCTCCATCAATACTGTGTACAGTGGAGATGGGGAGCTGCTGACCTCAACTCGGGACGTTGTGGGTCGGTGGAGGGAATACTTCGAAGACCTCCTCAATCCTACCAACACGGCTTCCCATGAGGGAGCAGAGCTGGTGGACTCAGGGGTGGACTCTCCTATCTCTGGGGCTGAAGTCGCTGAGGTGGTCAAAAAGCTCCTTGGCGGCAAGGCCCCGGGGGTGGATGAGATCCGCCCGGAGTTCCTTAAGGCTCTGGATGCTGTGGGGCTGTCCTGGGTGACACGCCTCTGCAGCATCGCGTGGACATCGGGGGCAGTACCGCTGGATTGGCAGACTGGGGTAGTGGTCCCCCTTTTTAAGAAGGGGGACCGGAGGGTGTGTTCCAATTACAGGGGAATCACACTCCTCAGCCTCCCTGGTAAGGTCTATTCAGGGGTCCTGGAGAGGAGGGTCCGCCGGATAGTCGAATCCCGGATTGAGGAGGAGCAGTGTGGTTTTCGTCCTGGTCGCGGAACAGTGGACCAGCTCTATACCCTCTCTGGGGTCCTGGAGGGGGCATGGGAGTTTGCCCAACCAGTCTACATGTGCTTTGTGGACCTGGAGAAGGCATTCGACCGTGTCCCCCGGGGGCTCCTGTGGGGGGTACTCCGGGAGTATGGGGTACCGGACCCCCTTGTACGAGCTGTCCGGTCCCTGTACGACAGGTGTCAGAGCTTGGTCCGCATTGCCGGTAGTAAGTCGGATTCGTTTCCGGTGAGGGTTGGACTCCGCCAAGGCTGCCCTTTATCACCGATTCTGTTCATAACTTATATGGACAGAATTTCTAGGCGCAGCCGAGGGGTTGAGGGGATCCGACTTGGTGGCCTCAGGATTGGGTCCCTGCTTTTTGCAGATGACGTGGTCCTGTTGGCTTCGTCTGGTCGTGATCTCCAGCTCTCGCTTGAGCGTTTCGCGGCCGAGTGTGAAGCGGCTGGGATGAGAATCAGCACCTCAAAATCTGAGACCATGGTCCTCAGCCGGAATAGGGTGGATTGCCCTCTCCGGGTCGGGAGTCAGGTCCTGCCTCAAGTGGAGGAGTTTAAATATCTCGGGGTCTTGTTCACGAGTGAGGGAAGGATGGAGCGTGAGATCGACAGACGGATCGGTGCGGCGTCTGCAGTAATGCGGGCTCTGCGCCGGTCTGTCGTGGTGAAGAAGGAGCTGAGCCAGAAGGCGAAGCTCTCGATTTATCAGTCGATCTACGTTCCTACCCTCACCTATGGTCATGAGCTGTGGGTCGTGACCGAAAGAACGAGATCTCGTATACAGGCGGCTGAAATGAGTTTCCTCCGCAGGGTGGCCGGGCTCTCCCTTAGAGATAGGGTGAGGAGCTCAGTCATCCGGGAGGGGCTCAGAGTAGAGCCGCTGCTCCTTCGCATCGAGAGGAACCAGTTGAGGTGGCTCGGGCATCTGGTCAGGATGCCTCCTGGACGCCTCCCTGGTGAGGTGTTCCAGGCACGTCCCTCGGGGAGGAGACCCCGGGGAAGACCCAGGACACGCTGGAGGGATTACATCTCTCGGCTGGCCTGGGAACGCCTCGGGATCCCCCCCGCAGAGTTGGCAAATGTGGCTGGGGAGAGGGAAGTCTGGGCTTCCCTGCTTAGGCTGCTGCCCCCGCGACCCGACCCCGGATAAGCGGCAAAAGATGGATGGATGGATGGATGGCAACCTTTTAACTTAGTGCGTCGATGTTGTTATAAATGATATGACTGCAACTTTTCATGCTTGTTGGTTAAATGTTGATGTCTGTATTTTAGTTAGCTCCATATTGAGTGTATTTATATGGTAACATAATGGCTTATTCTACTGCATGAAATATTTGTTGGGTGCTGCTGGACCAAACATACCTCCACAGGTGGGTTGCTACTTGATAAAGTTTGGGAACTGCTCCTAAAGTTAAACAGTCTCTAATCTGTGTAAGTTAAGATTACTTTTTCATTATTTAATGTTACATAAATAACTTTAAAAGAAGTTGCTGTTGACCATGTTGTTACTTTAACAGCAAATATTGGTGTTGGTGTATTCCATGTCGTAAACTGGCATATAAATAATTTTCTGACAAAATAATACAATCAAATATTTCCTGTTTTGACTGTTGTACTGACCTTTTGATGAGAGTAGAGAAGAGGAAAATGCAGGATTAGGGGTTTGTAGTTTTAGGTGAATGGTGGTCAACATAAATGGGCTTTGGTGGTCCATATGTTTGTGTAGGTACACTTGGGTGAGTGTGAACACATGCATGCAGCATATGAGTTGGGGTGGCCTGAGTGATATGATTCCCTGCCTGACTCTGAGAGTTGCCACCTTTCAGAAATCAAAACAAAGGACACCCGCCACCACAGCCCCAATCCAGTTGGGTGGCGCGCCCACAGCAGTGGTATGTTTTGTGCTAGTGTCTTAAGTAAAGGGGTCATCAAGTAAGCAATTAATCAAAGTTAAAGTTTTAAATGCTTTATTAGAAATAAATACTTTATTGGAATGTGCAACATTGTTGGATATAGAGTGTTGCTTATTAGGTTACATAAGGAAAATATATTAAAAAAAAGTGCCATATGCACAAAAATGAGCAATTCTGTAGGTAATTAAACTAGTTAATACTGTGTGATGAATCACATGGCAACGGCGCGAGCGGCAGATTTCTGTGTAGTGTGAAACATAGAACATATAACATGGAGGAATGACAAATATATAATTTATACCATGGTCAGTAAGAATCTTAATGTCAACTGGAGTGCATTATTTTCCATATACATTTATACACACACATGTAGTTGGATTTAGTGTTGATGTGTGTGATCGACATGTGTAGGTTATTGGACATTTATTATTTATGTGTCAATTAAAGGATGGGGTGGCAACCCTACTGATACCGTGTCCTAGCCCGCCTTGTGTGGAAGGGTTTATTCTGGTGAGCTTTGAGTTTTCTGAAACAGCAAATAATGCATCGGTAATGTAAATATGCTTTGTGGATGATGTTGCAGTTGCATTACAATTCTCATTCAGTTATATTTTTAGATTCATTTTCCACTTCTTGTGTGTCAAAATACTACTTATAATGGTTTGATGTGGTTCACCATTTACTTTTCAAATAGCAGTTGTAGCAGTGTCTTAAAACAGGACATTCTTTGTGCACTATCATGAACACATACATATATGCATTGTATATATGCATTCATTTATTTGCTTTGTGAGCATAGTGCCTGCATGAAGGTTTACCTTCATGTACAGTAAAATATAACTGAAGCCCGCACATGGGGTTTGTATATGTTTTCTTTTTATCAGTGGTGAATAAGACATAATTATTATAGTAAAAAGGTGAATCAACATCAACTTTCTTTAAGTCTCACTCAGACTGTAACTGAAACGTTGGTCAGTCCAATGTGGTGTGTATGTGGATGTTTTTCTCATGAGGCAAGGCAAGTTTATCTATATATCTCATTTCATGCAGGAGAAGTCAAAGTGCCTTACATAGTTAAATGAAAGTACAGCAGGGTTCAGGAAGCACAGAAAATATGAAAAAGTAATTAGAAAAACCTTTAGTCAATAAAAAGTTATTTTGATAGAAGTCTGATAGAAAAGATTTCATCCTTGATTTAAAGCCTCTTTCTGGGCTTGTCGGTCATCCAAATTATACAATTTTTATCAAACCACAAATAAGTTTAATCTGTGTGACCTTCCAGTTTTTAGTTTTACCACTTATTGTACAGAGCACTTTGCTACACACTTTGTGTGTCAGACAGCTAAAAACTTTGAATACATTTGAAACACCTGTTTTAACAGATGTCAGAAAGATTATTCTCAGTTCCACTATATTATAAAATATAAAATCTGGAATTAGACATTAACTTAACTCAAATGCTGGGTTAATAGCATGTTTACATTGTCTTACATCACCCCATGATGACCCAGCTCACCAGGGTTAGGAGACACAACACAAAATAAAGGTGTCTGGTGGAAGGATGTAAATTTGTCCCAGCTGACAAGTGGCCAAAACAAGCAGTCACGATGTGCAGACGGTGCTGCTCAAATCAAAGAAACAAATAAAACAAAATAGACCACAACAAATGAAAACAGCCAATCTAACTACAAGATTTATGGTCACAGAAACAAAGCCCTTACTATCTACACTACAACAAAGCAAAACACAAACAGAAGCAGCACCGCTATCTACTGATGACGCAAAAGAAAAGCAACTTTAAATCTTGTCGCAGTCTCCACACAAAATCCACATTAACAAGAATCTTACATATAAAGCAAAATGGCCTTAAAGGCTCCAAACAAACAACCTGCGTCTCTCTCTCTAAATATAGAAATTATATATGTATATATATATATATATATATATATATATATATATATATATATATATATATATATATATATAGAGAGAGAGAGAGAGAGAGAGAGAGAGAGAGAGAGAGAGCGTCTTGACCTGTCAGATTGATCCTATACAAATGTCAGAATTATTGTAGTACAAAGGGTATCTACCAAAGGCCAGAAGACAAGTATATTCTAAGAATATCCTTTTTTTAAAAAATGGATATATAACAATTTAGATTTTGTTGAATTTTGGAAAAATGCAATTGAATGAAAAATTAAAACATTAAATAAAACTCAGCAACTTAGCACAGATGCATTGAGGCTGGTTTGTCTTGACTACTTAAGTATTTTCATCTTAGTCACGCCAATTTTCCTAGAACATTTTTTTCCCCATCTGCTTTTCATGCTTCAGACCAAGCTACTGAAACAGTTTGTCCTGTTAGGCAGCAAATATTGCTGGAGGAAGCTAACGGCATAACATGCAATCTTTAAAGACAGCATTAGAATATAATGACAAATAGATTGAGTACAAGTAGAAATGCAGAGCAACAAAGCACAGCTAAGCAACGCTTGCAGCATCACTACTGTTGCGATCAGGCGAGTGACAAGGATTATTGATGATAACCTAATACTGCAATAAAATTCTAACTGAATGAATTATGCACTGGCTCATATACAAAGAATTGCCCTTCATTTAATTTGACTCATTCACTCCTCCATAAAATGAACAGGAGAAATGTCAGGCTAGCTTCATTAAAATGATCACATGACCTGTAGCTGAAACTGAGTCAGAAAGTGAATTCAGGACAGCATAACTGGTACATGGAGCACTGACATATACGATACACATCAACATGTTTGTACTGCTAAAGTGTTACTAATAAGAAACAACTGATAAATGTCCTCTGCCATGTCACTCCAGCATTAAGCATCCTCTGAGAAAAATATCATCACTGTTTGCTTCCAAAGATGGATTAGAAAGATCAGTATATGATTTTTTTTAAAGATGTTTTTTCCTGTGGCACTGTATCATTAAAAAGGAGAAACTTGTTAAAGATGAGAGAAGATAGTTCTGTTACACAGAGTTAATGTTGTGAATGGGTTATTATAATCTAAATCATCAAACAAACTGGCAAAAATATTGAAATTATCTAAACGGCGCACTGTTATGGTTTCTTTTGGCATTTGACACAAATTTGTATTGTAAATGCAAACCAGTGATGGATAAACTAAATATTGCTAAACTGGTGATGGTAAACCAACCTGAGAAGCGGCAGAAGAAAGCAGTGATAATAGGTATAACAATCCCAAAACATAGTAACATCAAGTGGAGGGAGCACAAGACGCTGAAAAATACTAAAAGAGCAAGTTAAAAGGAAACAGAGACTGAAGGCCACAGGGGTGCCACTGGTTATCAGAGCACTGGCCATTACCTCTAAACTGGCTGAGTGATCCAACGTATCCCAGGACCACCATCAGAGGTCTCTGTTCAGAACTGTGCAGTCTTAAGAGCTCCCTGGCACCTGGAAGATGACAGTGTGCTTGAAAGAAGGACAAAAAACCTTCCACTAGTATAGATCAGAACAGATATCTCAACACTGGAGAAAACAAAACATTTTATTGTGTTGTATGAAATTGTGATTTGTTTATTGTTTCAGTACAACTCATTAATGCTATATATTGATTTTAGGCTTTATTCTGTATTAATGTTGTGCTCAAGTTCAAAACTGTGATAGTGTGAATATTTGTTTTCACAACAAAGACGTATTCCTTGCAAGAGGGCATTTTCCAGCTTTTGCCTCAAAACAGAACATTCTGCTCCTGCAATCCTGCTCTATAACATCATTTAATCAGCACCCATCTCTGCTGGCATTAATTACATTCCTGATGAAAAATGAGAGGGAAGTGGCCTCCAATGTTCCTTCATCTCCTGTTTTAAAAATGATCATATTCAGATCTAGAACCATAAATGGCATGAATTTTAGAGAAATCTGTGTGCGGCCATGATGAATTTGAATATTTCATGTTTAGTGCTGTTTAGCATAATGTACTGTATGCTGAATGGCATATTCACTGAAACATCCCCAGGGCAGATTAGACCTTTGTGATTAGACCTTGACCATGAGTTAATTTGCATCTTATATTTAATTTGAAAATGTATGTGAATAGATACATTTAAAAGCAAATCCAAGCAAAAATGTAAAATTAATTAATTGAATTGGTGTTAAAAAGAATTAAATAAATTTAAAGCATTATTTTCAGAGAATAGTCTAATCACACAAACTTTTAGGTTTAACTTTCATGATGAAAAAATAAATAAATATATATATATATATATATATATATATATATATATATATATATATATATATATATATGTGTGTATATATATATATATATATATATATATATATATATATATATATATATATATATATACAAACTGGCAAAAATATTGATATATATATATATATAAATATATATTTATATATATATATATATATATATATATAAATATATATATATATATATATATATATATATATAATATATATGTAAATATATATATATATATATATATGTATGTATACACTTTATAAATAAAGGAAACTCTAAAGTAACACGTTGTAGATCTGAATGAATGAAATATTTTTTATTAAATACTTCATCAAAATCACACAAAAATTATCAATGAATGTTGGTGGATGGAGCGAGACATGATGTCTCAGATGTGCTCATTTGGATTCAGGTCTGGGGAACGGGCGGGCCAGTCCATAACATCAATGCCTTCATGTTGCAGGAACTGTTGACACACTCCAGCCACATGAGGTCTTTGTCTTGCATTAGGAGGAACCCAGGGCGAACCGCACCAGCATACGGTCCCACAAGGGGTCTGAGGATCTCATCTCGGTACTTAATGGCAGTCAGGCTACCTCTGGTGAGCACATAGAGGGCTGTGCAGCCAAGAAATGCCACCCCACACCATTACTGACCCACTGCCAAACTAGTCATGCTGGAGGATGTTGCAGGCAGCAGAACGTTCTCCACGGCGTCTCCAGACTTTGTCATGTATGTCACATGTGCTCAGTGTGAACCTGCTTTCATTTGTGAAGAACACAGGGCGCCAGTGGTGACTATGCCAATCTTGATGTTCTCTGGCGAAAGCCAATGTCTTGCACGATGTTGGGCTGGAAGCACAACTCCCACCTGTGGACCACCCGCATTGAATCTGTTTGAGCAGACACATGCACATTTGTGGCCTGCTGGAGCTCATTTTTCAGGGTTCTGGCAGTGCTCCTCCTGTTCCTCCTTGCACAAATAAGGAGGTAGCAGTCCTGCTGTTGGTATGTTGCCCTCCCATGGCCTCCTCCACATCTCCTGATGAACTGGTGTGTCTCCTGGTAGCGTCTCCATGCTCTGGACACTACACTGACAGACACAGCAAACCTTCTTGCCACAGCTTGCACTGATATGCCATCCTGGATGAGCTGCACTACCTGAGCCACATGTGTGGGTTGCAGACTCCGTCTCATGCTACCACTAGAGTGAAAACTCTGCCAGCATTCAAAAGTGACCAAAACATCAGCCAGACAGCATCAAAACTAAGGAACTGAGAAGTGGTCTGTGGTCACCACCTGCAGAACCACTCCTTTATTGGGTGTGTCTTACCAATTGCCTATAATTTACACCTGTTGTCTATTCCATTTGCACAACAGCATGTGAAATTGATTGTCAATTAGTGTTGCTTCCTAAGTGGACAGTTTGATTTCTCAGAAGTGTGGTTGACATGGAGTTACATTGTGTTGTGTTGGTTAAGTGTTCCCTTTTATTTTTTGAGCACTAGCAAAATATTTGACCTACTACTGGAGATTCTACAGAACACATTACTTTTCTCCAGAGCTAAGCTTTGATAAAAATATAGGTACTATGTTTATATTGCTATCTAACTACTGTTCATCTTTGTATTTTCTTATATTGAACCATTTATATCTATTTGTTGTGGGACTATGTACATTGCAGATGCCATATTTGTACCATTGTTTTGACTGCAGTGTCTCTGAATTGATGCTCTATGTTTCAAATCTGTAATACCAGCTATGTCTGTTTAACTGCTAGAGCACCATTTAAAATAAATTACATTTTAAAGGACCATAGATGAAGACGGTAAACATTTCTACAATCTTGAAGTAATTTCATGTAGCGCAGTCATTACTGAACCTTAGACCACCGGATCTACTCACAGATGAAGACATGTTTATGTCTAAACTAACTTTGGCCACTGACAGCCACTGTTCATCCACAACCGTTCTTTGTATTTGAAGTCCTTGCTATGCCCAACATCACCACTAGTGATGTACACTGTGCAATCCTTGCACAGTGTACCTTTAAATAAAGTCACAATGTAGTATCCAGTTGTAACTCTTGTGTTGCAGAAAACATACAAAATGACGTATATTACTTGATCACAAACTAACTGGAAATGAAAGTAGTTTGACAAGCATGTGTATTGATGAGGGCTGCTTAATGGAACCAACACAGATGCAGAAGGAAAATACAGATATTGTTAACTCTCCACACCTTGTCATTCTATTTGAATTCATAATAAAGGCCTTTAAATAAAGGCCTTTAACACAATCAGTGAGTGAAACGCTAAGCATAAACCTCCGGTTACTGTAAGAACTGAGAAAGTAAGTTGGAATCAGGTCTTTCTAATCAAATCCTGCTGATTAGTTAGTTATCAGCAAGTGAGAGTGCCTTTGTATAAACAGAAGCTCTGAGAGTTTCTAATCTGCGGTATTCAGGTGTGTGTTAACACAATGACAAGAATGAAAGGGAAGTTATCTGAAGAAAGCAATTGTAGCTGTTTTTAAATTTGTGAATCACGTTATTTTGAAACTATTCGGAGTCAATCATTCTACAGCTAGACAGAATGGGAAAAGTTCAAGACTGTTTTCAGTCTCCCCAGAAAGAGATGACTGCACAAATTCATTGTGAAGTCAAACTGTACAATACAGTGCAAAAAGAGGAGCTATGATTTGGATTCTACAGAGCTCAATTAGCATGTTTAACCTAAAAGAAAAGCAAGGAGAAGGCTGAACATGTGAACCAAACAGTCCATTTCCATATTGAAGTCATTTAAAATCCTGTAGGTGGAGAGGGGATTGGTGCGTCATATAATTAAAGGTACAGTATGTGACTAATTTGGCGTTTTGTTGGCAAATTTCAGGCATTGTTTTCATGAATACATATTTTACTGAAGTTTAATCACAATCACATCCAAATGAAATTGTTTTCATAGCTTAGAACGAGTTATATAAGGATCAAACAATGAGGAGTCCTGCATTTCACGGTTTTACACAACACAGAGTCTATAAGACGCGCAGTGGTGAAACAAGCAAAGAGGACTGTGGATCTTTAACTTGCCATTTTCAATTGAAATGGAGGACCATCCATACTCTTTGCTTCATTACAGGGAGAAAAAAATAGCTAATAAAGAAGAGAAATATTAACTGGGAGAAAGTGAGAGTCTACACTGGTATTGTGTTTGTCAGATGGAGATAGTTCATAAAGGAGAAGGACTTTAAAACTGATGCAAAGGTCCCAGCTTTCTGCTGTGCTGGTAAGTTAATTCAGTCTAACTGAAGTTAATTTTGGCATTATGTTGGAAACACAACACCAAATAAAACTCTAAATAAAATAGCAGAAACGGCTAATTTGTTACTTAGCCTTTAGTGGAAAAGCTCCCGTTGCAACAGTTTTTAGTAGCTGTTACTCTTCACAGAAGTGATACCAGCATGCGACTGTATGTGTCTTTCAGAAGTTTGTCCTTGTACTCCATAATTTATTTCAGCGGACTTGTCTTGGCAGGTAGGGGTTGATGTCCTCCCTGTAGTCACATGACTACTTGGTACCAAATTTATGGAGGACATGCTTGTAACTTACGGGCATCACCAACTAACTAAAGAGAATTATGCATGTTCTGTACCTCATCACCTGACGGCAAACTCCCACTTGGGCAAGATGTTGACATTTTCACATTTGTGACTCTCCACAGTTTTGGTAGTAGTAATACCATGCTTTAACAGCAGATCTACTTAGTTGTTTGCATTCGGGCTACTACTACTACTACTACTACTCGAAGCGAGTAATTCTTACACAGTGTGTCTCCTACAAATGCTTTTTAATGAAATGGAAGAAAAGTTGAGTTGGCCAAAATGTGAAACATTCCATATTACTTGAGGTTATGTGGAAAGCAACTATCTCAGGTAATTTCTACTAGGTGGTTCTACAATACCGGGTTAGGATAAGAACTATCCTAACTTTTTGTTTTGTTCTGACATGCAGAATCTTGGAATCAAAAGTTATGTAATACATTTTTAGGAGCTTAACATTTTGAAAGCACAAATGCTCTTTTTGACTCCATAAAATTACTTAATATTTTGAAATCTGGCCAAACCCAAAGTGAGTGCAACTTTAAAATAACCATTTGAGTCTGACATTTCGAATATTCTAATCCAGTTTTATATGAAACAAAATCAAGAACTCAAGCACGGCACATTTGACCGGACTGATTGCTTCAGACAGAAAAGGGAGACGGTTGAGGCTAATTCTGTAACCTCCTTCTATCACTTATAGCTTTAGAAAGCCAGAGGAGGAGTCAGGAGGCGTGTCAATCTATGTGTCAGTTTGACCTACCGCTGGTAGTTAGGGGGAGGTGTGTAACAGGCATACATTTCAGCAGTGGACTCAGAGATTATTGACTCAGCCATTGATTTTTGTCAAAGGGTGTGAAAGAGGAGTAGGAAATAAATTATTATTCTTGTCTAGACACCAAGAGATCTATTTTCATGAACTAATGGCTTTCTCCTCGCTCTCAGATATCTCACTGCACTGGAAGACGTGAATGTGCTGGATGCAATTTAGCTGCAGCTAGGAATATAACATGCATCCATGAAAACCACTATTCATCTATCCTGCACTTCAGATGTGAAACGAATGAGCAAGTGGTGAAAATTAAATTTTTAGAAATCTTCAAAATAGTCTTGCACGACTTTGTTGCTACAAATCTAAGTTTTGTCAAGCCGGCAGCAAGTCAACAAGCCACTTACTGGCAGAAACCTTCCGGAAAGGCAATGCTGCTCCGTGGGAGAATAGATCCTGACCTTGAATTTTTTTAAATGTAGAAATTCAGTTCAGCCTCAACAGAAATATAAAATAGCGTGTATGTTTTTTGTGGCAACAGGGCTAGTTTGTGGGGCTTTTTGAATCTGTGTGCTTGTGTTTTTAAAACATCCAATTTTCTTCAGTAAAAAAAAAGACTTGACGAAGACCCTAAGAAAATAAGAAATCACTTCCCTCCACTATTATGACTTGGTTAGTTTTAAATTCTGTAACAGAATTACAAACCAAGTTCATAAAATGGAAGGAAAAAAAGAGATTTCTGCAAAAAAGAGAATTTTGTAAACACGCTGATGGAAAAAATATTGTCCTTGCCTCAGTGTACTCTTTGCAGTTCTTGTCTGATCTTATAAATATTAGGCCTCATCTTGCTGATGAAGTATTTCTATCACCCAGAAGTACAGATACATAGAGCAGCGTATATGAATGGGCATGCCAAGTGAGGTTCGTACAGCTTCCTGTCCAGTCTTCTAAGATATACACAACTACTACCATGCATCCGAGACAAACATTAAATAGTGCAGGAATGGAAAAACGAACTATGTGCCAGCAGAGTAGAAGAGCTGCCCTTTGCATTCAAAATAACTCCAATAAGGATACTCAACCTTTGACTTATCTCCCTAAAAACATGCTTGCTAAAGTTACCAAAACATTATCTGATTAGAACAAAATATGTAAAGAATCTTTGGGTGCCTAATCCAGACTGATTATGTTTTGCATTGTAACTGAGGAGTTTGATCTTTTATTCCATAACTTTTATCAATATCGTGTTAATGAAATTAAAAAGTATTTGGTTTCTTTCAAATTTTATCGCTTTTTATTGCAAAAGACAATGAAGAAAAGTCCATCTTGGCTTCTCTACAACATGCATGTTTGTGCCAGTTGATGAACAGTTCACTCTGCAGTAAGATAAAATGTCTTGAAACATTTTTACCATTTGAAGTAAATGAGATTAAGTAGCTGCAGGCACTGCATAAAGGCTATTGATAAGATCAAACTATTTAATAATGTGTCCATTTGTGCGATACTGTAAGGTACTGAGAAAATGGTTTAACTGTCATCTGACAGCTACTGTTTTCCTTTCCAATGTGTCCTGCAGACATTTCAGACATGTGAAAGAATAAGAGATGGGAAGTTAACAAATTATTTAGAAGAGTAGGCTGTACAATCCTTCAACAGAGAACATGTAAAATAACAAGTGAATTAATCTCGTTCAACAAAAAAACTGGGGTGCCAAAGGTTGCCACTGCGCTGGATACTTCATTCTGCTCGGTGGCTTAGAGGGATTGCTCTTGTTGCTAAGGGGACCCACCAGGTCAGTTTTTCTTCACCACCTACCTGACGGCACTGGACAAGTTATCACCTCTGCAGCCCTGCTTCAGCCCAAGTGGTTTATGGGGCTGTCTTTGCTGAAGGGAGGACAATATACTGTATTCAGAGGGCAAGTCTGCACCTTTGAAAGTGGAGCCTGGTTCCCAGGGATCTGTGAGTTTTTTATTTTATGTCTTGTCAAATGCAAGCTACATAACAGGAAACTTTCAAGTCCAACAAATACAACCTTTAAAGTCCAATAAACGTGATTAAAGTGGAGCCTGCATGACAGTTCTTTTTGCAGTAAAAGTATTAGTTTTTGGTAAAATAATAAGCATGTAAGCATCTGTAATATCTCCTTTTTGTCTCCTATACAAAATATAATTTTCCATATGAGCGATAAAATCACCCCTACAGTTGCTTTTTCGACACTCAGATTAACTGATAAGATGTTAGAAAAAATAAGACAAAAACAGAAATATATGTCACGTGGAATCTTAAAACATATTCCACGTGTAAGATATTTACTTGTTTTTATGTAACGAAACATAACAGAATAGCTTGATGTGGTATATTTTGCAATTAACTTGTGCTTAGGCTGGCTCCTGCAAATTATGCAAACAACCCCCGATTATATCCCTATCTGCAATCATCTCCACAGCTGGAGACCTCCATGACCTTCCTCCACTACTTGCTAAAACAAAAATGTGCAATTTCTTCCCAATTTTCTGTTGGGGCTGATTATGTATCACTATCTTGATTAGGTTTGATTGTACTGACAACTATTAGTTTTCCTTTTTTCATTTTTTTCCCCATGCAGTGGCAGTGTGTCCCACAATCATTGCAATTATATACCATCACTGCCTTCTATGAGAACCTGCTGAATAACAAGTAGAAGTAGAATGTAGTCTCCCTCTGTAACAACAAAGCAATGTTGGTCTGCATAGAAAAAGCAGCAGTTTCACAGCAAAGACTACAGTAGAATAACCACAATTTACCGAAACAGCCACTCTTCCAGCCATAGACCATCTAATTTAATGTCAACTTTCAGACAGCGCATGTCTCCCGCATCAAACAGGACCTGCCAGATGAGTCGCTGTGGGTCACATCAACCATGTATGAGACAGTTGATCATTCTTAGTGGCTACATAAGTCAACAGTGTGGTTCGAGACGTTATCTGTGGCATTTCACATTTGTTACAAGATGTTTTGTTTTTGTTTTTTTGAAGTTTCACTCTCAATTAGTTAAGCTAAGTACTTGAAAGGTTGTTAGGAATTGGAGTTGAAAATTAGATTAACTTGATCCTATACAGAATAAACTGCAACATATAAAGTAAACGTTGCAGTTTTTCAATTTTTAGTGTGTGTGGAATATGACAAAAAAATATAGATACTGTAGAATGACACTTGGGTGTGATAAATAAGTATCAAGCTCAATGTTTGGTCACACGTTTAAAAATGACACGAAAAGAGTGAGCTTCATTGCATGGTCGGTGAAGTAGAAAACCTGCATTTCTCAAACCTGTTTGACTTTACCTATCACCAACATGAAGCACAATGCTGGCAGTTAAGGTCATACGCATGGCTTATACAGCTGCTGTGCTTTCTTGGTAAAGCTCATAGTAAACACAGCAGCGGTACCTGACACAGAACCTGTCCTACTTTTCCTCCTTGATGGTCATATTTTTCCTGGATGCTTGTCCTGGATTGGCATATTCAGGCTGCTGTGTGCTGACTTGTTTTGTGAGAACATGTTTATTTCTCTGGTTTTGCAAGTACTGTGTTTTTCGGTTTTGAAAAGAAGAAACATGCAGTGGAGCTGACTGAACTGCAAGCTTGACTGGAAGCAGGCTTTAGATGTTACTTTTACTGTGTAAATCTTTAATGTTTTTCTTCATTCTTGGCACATTTTTTAAACAACAAAGGGGCCTAAAAGTCATGATTCATTTTAACAACTGTTGTTTTCCTGCATATTACAGTCATCCTAAGTGACTGCCCACACAACAAATTATCAGTTAGTCTTATTCATCAAAGAAACTGACAAACATGCTGTGATTAAAAATGCTCAGTTTTGTCCCACAGTCATTAAGCCCACTTTGTACAAGATACAGAAATGCAAAAACAAATTGCCTCTTGAAAATATTACAGTGCATATGAAAAGCTTTGGGTTTATTCAGCTGAGCAATGCGTTCAGTATTACTCTGAAATTAGTTATTGACTAAGCCAATTACAGCCTGCCGTGAAACATATCCTCAAACCAAACCAAAATTATAAGTAGTCCCCTGAGGACTTGAAGTTGAAAATGAAGTTTTTAAACATTTATACAGCTACGGTTCCAATAAGTTGGAAATTTTGAGTAAAAGCTTGACACAAACAGAACAGAACAAAAGTCATTAACCTTAGCTGAACAGAAAGAACATAGCAAATGCTGAAAGTTGACCATATTACGTCATTATTTCATGAAAAAACTCTGTTCACATCTTGAAAAAACATGGCATCAACACAATACTAACACCTGTTTTCCTGCTCCCTGATGCAAATTTAATGGTTTCAAAAATTTGTTGTCCAGCTCTGCACAATGACCCTGAGGGCCCTGAATAGCACTGGTCCAACAGATATCTGCAGATGTCCAGTTTATGAAAAGCGCTCTAGTCTTCTTCTTCTTTGCTTCTCTCAGTTTTTAGGGGAACTGCCATACAACATCGGCATCAGCAATGCAATCACCATTCCAGATATCTTGAGTCAGTTACCGGCAGGCTCTCAATGTTTCCCTGCTTCAACAGACCTGACTCAAATAACAGATCATGAAGAGACTGGTGCAGAACTTGATAATAAGTTGTTGGAGAATAATTTCATTTAAAGCAAGTGTGTTGCAGCTGGACAACATCAAAACCTGCAGGCACTTGGCCCAATAGAGTTGATGATCTGTGATCCACATGATCTCTCTCACTCAAATGCTGCAAAACAACAAAATAAGTTACCACAATTATGCCAATGACACAGATTTCCTTGGCCATCTCACTGGGAGAGTATAGCCATATCTAAACACTTATCGAATGCACAGCTCAAGTAAAGATGGGATGTGCCGAACTTCCTCGGTTAAAGGAAGTCAAAAACTGAAATCATAGTTTTTTAGAGCCATGGAATAAAAGCAGGACTAGTTTGTTATAAACCAACCAGACCCCTCAGGTCAACAGGATCTCTGACAGTCAGAACTGAACACGAAGGTTTTATGCTCACACGTGGAACAAACTCCCAGAAGACTGCAGGTCAGCTGACACTCTCAGATGTTTTAAATCAAGGTAAAAACTATGAATGCCTCAAACTTTAACTTTAATTTGTTGTATTTTATTTCATTCTATTTGATATTTCCCTGTTGTTATAGAAGTTTTTTTTTAAAAGTTTGTATTGAATGTGCTTTTTAATGCCTCCTCTGCATCCTGCTGTGATGCCTTAAATGTTTTATGTAAAGCACTGTCATACATCTGCTCTTATTTTCCTGTTGACCCTGTAACTGAGTCAGACTCACTACAAGATGAATTTAACAATAAGTAAATCAATGTAGTGCTCTAGAATCTTTGATCACAGGAGTTTTAATCAAATGATTGGTTGGATTTCTTGGCATCCAGTGTCGCACAGAAACACAAGAGTTTGACTGTAAATTAGGCCTATTCAGAACAGAAAATTATGACAGCGGTTTTTGCATTGCACAAAGCAGCAACAACTCTTGTGCCAGGACTCGGCTCTCATTTAACCACATGCAAGGTAACGCTGTAATTGCGCAAGATTAACTTTTTTTTCTTACAATCAAGGATTTCTGTCCATGCAGAGAACATGTTTAACCTGGTTGCCTTAACACTTTACTAAAGCAGACCAAAGCCCCTGAAAAACATCACAGTTTGAACAATTGCTACTACCGGAGAAGGGAAAGTACCCCCAAAAAACCTGTCGGTAGCTTTTTCCTGAAATCGTTGAGTATTAGCAACAGGAGAGGCAATGATTTATCCAGAATGTTGTGCTGCACGTGTCCTACATCACCTCCCTCTGGTTCACCGATTGGCCCATTTAGTTTTACACTGCAAGTGAACCACACCAGGGATCACTTGCAAATGAAATTTGGTCCAATTTTAGAGCTTTTGCAAACAGCACCAGTGCAATGAAAATAAAAATGATGAACAGGGGTATTATATTTTCTTTTTCATTATTTTTATTTTTTTACACAGTGTTTCACATCATTTTACCAATTTATATAGTCAATGTAAATATTGTTTTTTTTGTGGTTTTTTTTGTGTTTTTTGACAGTCTTGTCACACAGCAGAGAATAAAAAAGACACATAATCTACGCCCAGCTGTTTGTTAGATGTTAGATGAACAACATGATTGAAACAATTGCCCTTTGGAATTATCAGGAAGCAAATGCATCTGTCTATCCATGTTCTCAATTGCTTATTCTAATTAAGGGTCAATAAGGAAAGCCAAATTAACACCAATAAATAGCAAAGGTGGACTTCATATCAAACAAGTTTTTATTTCATGAATTGAACCTATTTCATGAAAGTCTGGAATTGCATTACTTAATGTTCCACAATGATTAGTTGTGAAAGTTATTTAAATTTCCAAACACTTGTCATGAAATAACTAACATGAAGAATCGAAACCTTGGAAACCAGTTTCTCCTTTTGTGCCTTTAAAATATTAGTTTAGGTACCCGGGATGAAAGCAGTAGAAGCTACTATTACTTTGAGTGAGTTGGCTTTTACTGTTTGTTTTTCACTGTAGCAGCTGAGCTCACAATAGTCATTTTTCGTTGTGTGCACGTGTATATATATATATATGTGTGTGTGTGTGCGTGTGAGAGAGAGAGAGAGAGTCACTCAACAGCCAAGGCATTCAGTGGTGGACAAAAACTCTTCATTATTTTGACATTTTCAAGGGTTAACTTAATTTTTTGCCATTCACTTTGGGTTTTTGTTTTTGTTGCTGCTTCAATTCAAATATGATTCAATTAAAAAAGGAAATTAAAAGAATAAAGTATAAATACATAAAAAATGAACATCCCAAGAAACACTGGTTGAAGAAATTGAAAGGTTATGCTTCATTTTGGCCAAACAGAGGAGAATAATTGCTGGGTTATTTCACACATTATTAGAAAATGTTTTTTTTTTTTTTTTTTTTGTAGTTTTATGTTTCATTTCACTGTGTGTTGTGAGAGAGGATGACATTCTGTCTTTACCCTGACCACTGAACAAATTGAAGACTAAGAAAGGCAAACCAAAAGCTTTTTATCTGCAGGAATGACAAGTGCCTAACATGGTGCAAATAAAACCATTTTGGAAAATTGGAAGATAGGTGGTTTAAAGCTTCTGCACAGTGTTTTAAGTTCACGATAATCCTTAAACTAACAGTATAAATCTTCCTTAAGACATAAAAAATACACTTTTGCCAATAAACTGACAATGTTATAATGTAAAAAGGCTTTTATTTATTATTATATATTTGCAGTTTTGTCATTTTTTACAATTCATTTGTTAAGTATTTGACCACTATTTAAGACAACTGTTGAGTATGTTCTCAGTAACAATGGAGTATGTAACAACATTTTTTGCATTTTATAACTTAATTGGATTGTTTTTATAAACAAAAAAATACATGTATTTATTGTTTGAAACATAATTCTACATGTGATGATTTAGACCATAAATAACCAAGCACTTGCTATCACCACACAAGAAAGTTTTTCAGAACAGAGGACCCCGTGACAACAGTAAAACTAAATGTATTTTGACATCAGACACTGCCTTTCACAGGAACAAATATGTCTGGGAAATTTCTCGTGTTTGAAACCATCCAATAAAAAGTTGTGTTTCAGGATAAAACAAACAAACAAAACACAAATGAAGAAAAATCCATTGTTGATTAATTGATTATTTCTTTAGTTGTAAGAAATTACTTGAGAACTATGTGGATTATGTAGAATGAAAGTCATTTGAACATTGGACTAAGCTGCAGTTTTAAAAAGAACAGAAATGACTAGTAAGAAAAAATAATTCTATTGCAGACACATCCATCCATCCATCCATCTCATAATCTATGGTTCAGTATTTTTTCTCATATAATGTTTGTATGCCTTAAAGGTTTAATGAATTACTGGAAAACCATTTGGGATTTCTGATGTTCCTCTGTGCAGGCTGGGTAGTGTATTTCCTTATGTCATGTACTGCACAGGAATATCATCTTCCCTACAATCTGCCATTTATTTGCATGACATCCTCTGTGCATCAATACAATTAGACTGTTAATGGATTAATATTAATGAGGAGTAGAACATTGTTAGTTGTTATGTACATTTGGGAATTGTCGCAGTTTTGCTGTCTCCATTGCCTTGTCCATCATTAGACACGAGCAAAGTAAGAAATGACCCCTGAGGATGCTGTGACTTTGTGATGTGATTGTTTGCGATCTTGTTGCTTGATTGCCACAAGACAAGTTGCAGCATTCAAACTAATTTCCAAGAATCACTGAGTGTGTGTGTGTGTCAACTTGTGTGTTCTGCCTCAGAGGATTACAAATAATTAAAGAAGTAGTAATCAATGGAAGTAATTATAATGGAACTCAATCTATTGTCAGTACTACACTTGTAGGTTGTACAAAGCTTACAGTCTTCACACATGGATGACTTTGTTAAGTCTTCTTTAGAGAAAGGCTTTGAACTATATGAAACTAATAAACCAACATGCTGAGTTGAAACAATTATTGTTTTATTGTTAAATCATAGTTAAATGGCAGCTGATGTTTCCATTTGAAATGCATATGATATGCAATATGATGTAGACACTAAGGTATTTTTATGGTACATAGGCACTTTTCTGGCACATAGTAGACTACATTAGTAAAATCCATGATATATTTAGATAATAAAATGCTAATATTAAATATTTATAAAGTTGCATCTGAATTCTAGTGACATATCTGTCAAATGCTGATACTGTCTTGTCCTCACAGAGTGTAGAGGGCATTTTAGAGCAATTTGAAGGCATGAACTTGCACACTGGAAAAACACAACCAGATGGATTGGAGTTTCAGCTTCCTCAAATCTGACATGCATTATTTGTGACCTTTTACGTCTCAGCTCATCCTGTCTTCCTATTTCAGCTTGACTGATTTGTCAGGTACAGAAACATGATTTCACTACAACCGTATGCCTGTCAGGTAGAATAATGCAGCTTCTATTCAAGGTTTCATAGAAAACAACATGCTGTTGCTTCTCATATCAAACCAGCTTCACTTCAGTTTGACCTTTCGGTAATCTTTCAATTTTTCTTTGACCAAATGGACAATCCATGCAATTATCTGAGATTCAGTGGTATACTGTGGTAAATCATCCCAGTAGTGTTCCTTTGAGCTCTTCCAAAAATTTAGTTGCCTAATCTCCAGTTGGGTGCAGGAAACTAAGATAATGCAGAATTAATAGGTTACTAATGAAACTAAAAGGGATAAACCTCACTATCTGACCAAGCTTTTTGCCAGAAATGATAGCTCAGCACATAATAGATCATGGCTGCATTGTGATGTTTTACTATTATGCTGCATCTGCCTTTGGGATTGTGCTGCCAACTGTATCTGATATTGAGGGAAATATTAAGTGTGGTAATAACCCCCTCTTGTTGAGATAGGCCCTTGCTCCTATTTTTCTGGTTTAATTGCTTCCTTTGGGATAATTAGTAATCGTTAAGAGATAGCCAACTGGGCATTTATGCCCTGTCATGATACACTGCACCAAATGTGCAAACATTAAGTGGTGCATCATTAGCTGAGCGGTCAGCAAAGTGGTGCTTTTCAGACTGCGAGGTTCACCAGTAAAATCTGGCTCTTGTGTAATTCAAAAAGACATTGTTGGCAATGTTTCAGCGGACATGTTAATGGTTCTTGTGGAAATCCCAACTTACAGTTAACAAATAAAGATCCACATGTCAGTAACAACAGATATCGGCAGATTTAATGTACAACCCCATCAGTATCTTATTAATATGTAGCATCATCTGCAGAATCCAGATGCTATTTGCCATTTGGGGGATTGCATAACCATAATTCTGCATTGATAAAATGGTGTACTTCAGTGGCAAAGAGAGACAAAATTTTCACATTTTTAGTGCACTTGATAAATTTCCTCTTTTCTAATTACTCCTAGCTTCTAGAAAAAAATATTACATAATGAGAAAGTACATGATCTTGTGCATAAGTAGAGGTACTTTGATCAAGAGCCATTTCGTCCTTGCTGATATTGACAGAGACACTTTTCTGCAAATGAACTTTAACCCTTATCATTACATTACAGTGTTAATGTGACATAGTAAAGACATAAATTACTTACATTATCCTCTATCAAACTTTTATTGCATATGCTAGGCTGTATGGATTAAGTTTTAAGTTCTTTTTTGCATTTAAAATTAGATGCTATATATATGGAGAGCAATTATACAAAGCACAAACAATTTCGTATTGTCTGACCTTCAGGATATTGCATTTTGGCTGGAAACTAATGAAAAGAAGGTAGAATTTGACGAAAAAACACTGCAAAAACAGACAAAATAAAAATGATATCAGGTACTGGAACAGGTTTTCACTTACATGGCAACAATAGGATACGGAGAGGATAACTGATCTAATGACAGGTGAACACTGGAGACATAGGTGGAGATATATTTTAAAGCCAGATGTTTTAGGTTTCATCAGGCTGTTTAAAGTGGAGTTTCTGTATCTCTTCACCATTTGTCAATCATTTCTGTTTAAAAAACGCTAAATGAAGATGGTAAAGTGCAAAACTTCAAAATTGAAGCTAGCTAACCACTGAAAAAGATAATGGTGATCTTATATGGTCTTATAAGCACCAGTATAAAACTGAGCTTTGATAAGCTGATGCATTCAGGACTTTGTCAGGAACCTGAGGGAGCTTGTCCAGGAATCTGCAAAGTTGCAACAAAGTTGTGATCTAACCTAATGCCTGCAGCTGTTCTCAATATCTGCACTTCCACTTAACTTGTTTTTCCAGGACCTTAGAACCAGCTGAGAACTGTGCAAGTGTGCTTAATGCAGCTTTCATGTTTTTTAAATGCAAACCAGAAACTGTGAAGACCAGTCTAGGTGTCATTCCTGCAGTGAGGGATCTTACATGTTCATTCAGTCAGCATAAAATCCCTTCTAACACTTCTAGCAAATGGGCGTGCCCCCAGGAGCCAGAGGGGATGAAGAAACTGAAACCTGAATCCATTCAATGAAAATGGAACAGATAAGACACCCGAGCTACTGCAGCTAAAATGCAAGCAAAGCAGGGGCCGTCTGATCTGAGGTCATAAAGACCTTGGTGGCTGGAGCTCTTATCTGGAATAAAGGAAGATGGGAGGTATTCAGGTGCCTCGGGGTGTGAACGAGCTTGTGAGGGAAGAAAGATGACTTGAAAGAAATCATATATGTTTTTGTTTATGGCTAATGTTAAAGTCACATAAATATTCTGGAGAGCTAAAGTTATGTACTGTTATCTGTTTTTTATATTTTATTTTTTATCAGATCTGGTTTCCAAAGTGTTAGATAAAATAAATGGTAAATGAATTGTACTTAAAGCACTTTTCCAGTCACGTTGAGCACTCAAAGCACTCTACACTACATGGCGCATTCCCCTATTCACACACACATACTTATACCCCAATAGACACATCTGGGGGCAACTCAGGGTTCAGTGTCTTCCCTAAGGACACATAGGCATGTAGTCAGGGAAAGGTTGGAATTGATCCAGCGAAGATGACTGCTCTTCCTCCCACTGTATTATTAAACTTCTGAATTTTAAGACTTCTATGTCCACAAGCACTTACTTTTATGTAAGCAAGCACTTCATTGTATACTACACTTAATTGATAATGACACAAATGAATCCAAATTATATATATATATATATATATAATATGTATGTATATTGATATTTGCTTCACTAGCAGAAATGCTTGTCGGGCTGTGTATGAAACCCCTGGTCTCCTGGTCTCCACCTCTTCCCACAACAGAAGTGTAACATCTTAAAGATAGCAGTTCTCCACTGTCCCCTGCTGCATTCTCTGCTGGCCTCTCTGCCTTGTCTGTGGTTGGTATCAACCAAAGATGTATTTTGCAAAATAACAACATAAGGTTAAAGTCCGTTGTATTAATTTGAGCTTCTTCAGAAGAAATTTACTGGTACATGGAGACTTCAGTGGCGCTGTAAAGTAACCTGTAAATGACACAGGTTTGTTGTAATCGCCTCAGGGATCCCATCAAAATGATTCTGAAAATCATCTCACCAACGGACACTGATTTTGGCTTGCAGAAGGATTAGACTAAAATTTCCAGTTTTACAACTACAGAATTTAATATATACAAAAAATATATACATGTAATAATGTTATTAAATCCACAGGATATGTTCCAGATAATTTTGGAGCAAAGGCCGGGCTCATCTGGTAAATCAGATGCAAACTGGACAAATTCAAGTAAAACAAATCTTGACCCTGAAGGATTGTAACATCAGTGACAGCAACACAGATGCGACACTGAAAGATTCAAACACAGAATAGTCAATGTGATTAATTCTTCCCAAAGATACAATCAGTTGTTAATTGATAAGATGGCATTTCAGAAGATTTCTTTATGCATTCTGAAATTCCCTGAAGCCACTGTTGCCATTTTTGACACTAATTTTGCAAGGCCAACTTTCTTTCCACGTCATAAAGCTGCAGCTAAGATTTCAGAACTGCGGAGGAGCCGGAATCTTTGATCTAAGGGGAGAATCTTTGATCATGTTGTATAGCGGCAGAGTTTCCACACAGTTGTCTTTTCCTCAGGAATTCTACCTGCCTCTTATCTACCAACACACAGATGCATAATTTCACGCCTCCATAGATGTGAGCGAGGAGGTGCCATTTTCATTGCAAGTGTTTGATTTTGATTTTAAAGTCTGCAGGTAACAACAGCAATCCCAGGTGTTTGTGGTTGGCTGCAATAAGTTTAAGAGAAAATCTTGTTGAAAAGGGTACTGGGAAATAAATGGTGGGAAAATAGGGAGGGGCTGGGAGTTTGATGCAGGAAAAGGCATGAAAAGTAGATTTTTTTCATGCCAAATGTTAGTTTAATGAACTAAGACATAAACACTTAACAGCACAAAATGATCCACATTTTATTTTTCAGTGACAGTCCTTTCCTTAAAAATACTTCCTTTTCATTGTGTTGCTTTTGCTTGCTAAATGGCAGCATGAGTATTGTTTTAGTCACAAGTCAAGACCTGCTGCGCACC
The DNA here is from genome assembly GCF_933228915.1 of Telmatherina bonti. Lineage (NCBI taxonomy): Eukaryota > Metazoa > Chordata > Actinopteri > Atheriniformes > Telmatherinidae > Telmatherina > Telmatherina bonti. The sequence continues at coordinate 21,716,172 of NC_136611.1, read as the reverse complement.
TGTCCTCATGATTGACTTCCATGATCCATGAATAAATGCACATGCCTACACACACACACACACACACACACACACACACATACACACATGCTAAAGGACAACAGGGTTAGAGGAAATAATGGATTTGTTTCTAGAACATAAATGAACACTTGCCCTTTGATACAGCAGTAGCTTAGAGGAAACGTTGATGCAATAGAGAGAAACCCCAGCAGTATGATGTTTATTTGTTTTGGAGTTGGAGACAACACAAGACCAAAAAATGAATTTAGTTTAATCAAAGAATGGGTCTGGTCCACTGCACAGCTGCTACAAGTTACTGTTCACCATTAGGCTCCTGTGAACAGGGCATCACTTCTAGGAACATGATTCACTTAATTGAAACACTTGTAAACAGAAGAGTGAAGAAAATAGAATTTTCCTCCTAAATGTCATTTCAGCCTCTGAGGTCCACCACCAGGAGTTCATCAAATTGAAGCAATAGACTTGATCTCGCTTGGTCTCCCTTACTCTCTCACAGAACATTTCCAAATAAAAGAGTAGCCCACTTGCTCTCAAGTCGGAGCTCGAGCCCGACACAGTGGGTCATTCTGGAAAAAGAGTAATCCGAGCTATAAAATAATCACTGACACATCAAGTCATCAAGATATACTTGAAAGGTTACAGGACACTTCAGGCTTACTGAAGCCAGGTTCAGACTGCATGGATCCAAGGGCTAAATCTTCATCGGGTATCAAAGGGAATCACAAGTCTGTTGAAGCAGTATATATTGATCTTTATATAAATATTACCAGTATGCAGTAAACAAGCAGAATAAATTACAACAATACCAGATAAATACTATGGAGCAATGAGGAGTTGTGGATGTCTGTTGACCTACGGTGAAGACACTTTTCTTCCCATCTGAAACTGAAAAAGCCAATTTAATCATGTCATATAGCTCAACTCCTACCACACTGTCGTCTTCAACATCCAGATACATCCAGAGCAGACAAGGCTGTTGATGAGGCCTCCATATGAAAAGGTGGCTTTAACAACAACCTTGGAACTGAGGCAGATGAATCAGACTGTGCGAACAGTGTGTATATTTGAGGTAGGTGATGGGACTTTTGTAGTCAGTCACACTGAAAAGCTGTTGGCTGGAGAAGGGTTTAGGGAAGGCCCGTAGGAAATGCAAGATCAATACCCATGCTAATACCAATACCCTTTAATAGGGCTTGCAAAATTAAATGCAAAAGAAATGCAAAGACATTGATCTGTAAAGTTAATGTAATATAATTTTTTTTTTTGCATAAACAACAAAGTTGTTGCTTACGCTATGTGAAAATCTCAATTTGGGATTATATTGGTGAGAGAAACTGAATTTGGACATACAAGTACTTTGTTACAGCGGTGAAGTGACTCCTCCAAAGAACCCTTTATCTTTCTCATTCGTGAAGTTTCTGATAGATTTCTAAACTTACATTTAGAATTTTATCATAATTTTTTAAAAATCCTAGACAGGTTAAATAAGGATGAAACAATGTGAGACAAACAAAAGAAGTAGGTTGAAGAAAGACAAAAGGGGAGATATAAATACTTTATAATGTGTGAGTGCCAGTGTGCAAGTTTTCTGTTGTCACTCTTTTTCCCTATGTAGGCATTTGTGCTTCTAACTACGTGTGCAGTCAAGTGTGCATGACCAAGTGTATGCGTGCATGCCCCCTACAGAGAAGGCCACCTACAGCAACCTGAAGGCAGGAGGAAGGAGGTGTTACTTGTAGAGAGGTGGGAGGTGGGGTGAGGTTTTCAGGGTAGTCGGATCAGTGACAGGCAAGGGCTTTTTCCTGAGAGAGGGGCCATTACAGGAGGGGAGCATGTTGTCGGGGCCTGCCACAGAGCTTATTGGCAATCTGTTAGCAAGGCCACCGGCAGGAGGGAGAGTAACGGGTCCAGGGACAGAGGAGTGCCTGCGAGAAAAGAAAAATCTACTCTCCTCTGGATTCTTGGCAGTGAGAGAGAGATATGTGAAGTGGGTGGTGGTGAGGGGTCAACAGCTGACAGGAGAGGAGGGTGGGAGAGAAGAGGGGTGAGGCAGAATATATAGTGGTGTTTTGTTATTGTGAAGGCTTGTAACGCTGGGATTACCAACTGAATTTAGTACAATATAAGAGGTGAACAAGGTGATTTGGTATTTAAAGGGAGATTGTGAGCAAAGATCATGAAGATGAAATACAAAGAAAGGCTTTGGAATGAGATGAAAATAAATCAAAAAAAGTGATTGTGTGTCCCGTGTAAGGTGAATAAGTCTCTTAGGCAGGACAACAAAAAAGATACAATTTTAACAGACACACACACACACACACACACACACACACACACACACACACACACACACACACACACACACACACAAACACACACACACTCATGTATGCGCTAAAATCACTGCTTTAAGTAGCTTGGTTTTAAGGTCATGGTTTGGTTCTATTTTGGTACTATAAGGAAATAAATGCAAAACATAAAACTGCTTCACTTTGGTGTAAACAGGACCATGTTTAATACCATTTTAATTGAAAACAAAACAAATTAAAAAAAAAAAAATCTGCTTGCAGTCAAGTCTCCAAAAAATATTAAAAAAAAAAAAAAAAAAAAAAAAAAAAGACAATTCATTCAGACTTGTACAAATATTTTTTCATTCCACAGTTCGATGTTTTTCTTTTTAAAGTGAATCTTTAATTGCATGTACACTGTACAACATAAAGTAACATATATTTAGTCGCAAAGCTATGATTTGCTGCTTAATACTTTTATTTGAATGAACTCATATTTTTACATGAAGTTTGTATTCAGGAAAAAACCTTTTAAATAATTTTTGCACTATTTAGTTGTTGAATTTCAAAGAGATATGAAAATGTAAAGGCCTTAAAAAATCCCCCAAAAAAACAAAAAGAAAACTGCATCCTGTACATCCTGTTGATTTTGGTATCAAGTATAGCTCATCCATGACAACTCTCAAGCAAGCCCCACTTGTATGCATTCACACACACATTCAGGGCTCGCGAATGCAGCTCGGCACAAGGTTTTGATTGGTAGACTGGTCTCATCTTATTCACTTGTCTTTGTCCATTTACATTCTTTCCTGGGGAGCTGAAGGGCTTCCAAACATGAGATTTTAACAAAGGAAAAGGGTCTTAGCTCTGGTTTCTCCTTAAATCTGTTACTAGCCACAACCCCTGCAAGTAAGAGGCTGTACCTTTAGTGCAAGGCACTTCCGTGTGGAAACTCTCCTGTTCCATAATGAACTAACACAAAAATTCTGAATATAGAGACATGCAGCGTATCAGCCTCCATGATTTCTGCACATTTCCATCTTTGACATTGAGGACCTACACAACCTGACATAGAGCTTTTGTTCTTTGTATCTACCAGATATGTTGCAATGATAAGCGAAAGATTATGTGTCTATGTGAGGATGTATGTCAATGGAATGGGTGAGTAACCAGACAAAAAATACAAAACGTTTAATGACATCTTTATCCAACTCATTTTTAAATCTGACAATTAAAATGTCCCAGCTTCTTTGTCATGTATATTTATACATGATGCGAAGATTGGATTGGCACTAAAATAAAATGCAGAAAGAGAGAGGAAATTGGAAAAATAGCCAGGAGTTAGGAAAAGCACGAAAACATCTCTCATAACCATTCAAAACAGGGACATTATTTCAGCCTATTTTCACACTGTTTGATATATTCTTAGATATTGTGCTGCTTTGTGCATTAGGCGTGTCATTGTTTCCAGCAACTGCTGATCTCACTGTCCAAGATGAAATTAATGATGTCCAAAAAGAAGATGAGCAACATCAATCAACAACTGAGGCGACAGGAATTCCTAAAAGTATATTATCTGCATTTACTCTGGGTGGTGTCATAGTAACAGCAATGTCTTTGCTTGGTAACCTCCCAAAAGATGGAAGGTCTGGTCTTCATGAGCCATTTGAGAAAGTAAGGTTTTCCAGAGAATTATTGATTCAGTCTCATAGCCCAATTTTTCAAAGACCTCTCTCCATTGGGGAAGGAAGAAAAAAGAGGGGAAAAAAACACAACCGCATAGCTCTGACACTGAGTAATCTTTCTCTTTTACAGATGAGCATATTTCCATTCCAAATGAGCTTGGACTTATTAGTCTGCTCGGCAGGTATTTTGTCATTGCCATATGCGCAGCATGAATTAGTTGTGGAGATGGCCCCCAACGAACCACTTTGTGGGGTGCAAATGACATTTTCTTAACCTTAAGCCCTTAATCAAAAGCAACAAGGTGGAGCACACCTACCAAGTGTGTTTAAACAGATCCAACAGGTTCAGGCTGGGATCACTTTAGAAAGTTAGGAAGATGAGTGAGAGAAACAGGATTTGAAAGATTCCCACTTGTATCCTCAGGTCAACAATAAAAGTAAAGCCTTTAATATCTTGTCCCCAAAAATAAAGGAACACTCAAAATAACTATTTTAAAACCATGATAATCTATAAAAACAAGCCTGGATTTTTAGAGCTATTTAGAATATTAGCCCAATGATTTGATCTTTTCTTTGGCTTTTTTCATGCAAAAACATAACAGACTCTCCTAAAACGATCGCAGATGCTGCCTAAAGAGTGTGGGTGGAACATTTTGTCCTACCCTTCCAAACAGCCAATCATTTGAAAATTAATCATGTGTTTAATTAACAATTGTAAACACTTAATTGCTAATATTAGTTCAGAGCATCAGCCTGAATGACTTTCACACATGATAAACAGTTGTGTGAAATATAATAAGTTGGATGAAGTGGAATATAAAAACTAATTTGATGCTTGGGAATGCAATCCAATTAACCTCTTCGTAGCTTTTTATACTTACAGCCAGGGAGAAATCACACAATTAAAGATGTAAAAATGGACAGCATCGCTATCAGAAAAAAAGTGATAAAATGCAAGATTGCTTTTAAAAGTGAAAAAAGAGAAAAATTCTATATTTGTACAAAACAATATTCTGTCTAAAATATCAATAAAATATTGATTTGCCTGTTGGTGTCATAGGTTAAACCGAAATATTTAATTCAGTAATTAACACCCGAGTGAATTTTTTTAGTACAGCATTTCTAAAATTAATTGACCCTTTGTAATGCTATTGAAATGTCTTTCTTCCTCTCCTGCCAGTGCCTTACCTATCCCACTGACCTTGTCTGGAGGGGTAAATAATTGACGGGCCTCTTCTCATGTTGTGAGATATTTATGAATAGAAGGAGTAGAGGGGTGGTTGTATTTTTCTCTCTAACTTCTCAGTAGTCCTTCTTGGACTTGTCTGTGTATCTGCACCAAGGTCAAATTGAGTGTATATTTTATAAAGATGGATCACTCTAGCAAAATTCTCGCATTCAGGCCTGGCCAGCACCCTCCATGCCAAGATGCTTACTGGTCTTACCTACCCCCAGGACACCCATTTCTCACTGCGCATTTTTCTGTTTGCCTTTGACAATAAAATATGGAACATCAACACTTGATTTATGCTTTAAACCTACCAATTTCAAATGTGTTGCGAAATACTAAGAAGCCATATGGGTATAAATACAAATCTAAATGCATTTAAGTAACAGAGTAGAGATTCCTAATGCAACAACTTGGTGGAATTAGTCTAGTATATGGTGAGTAGATGCTTTCATTTCTGCACCATATGATTGTAAGAGGCTTAAAATTTCTTCCAGTTGTTGTCAGTAACAGCACGGTAAGACCAATTTTTTTTTCTTTTTACACAGACTTCTTAAAAAAAGAAAAAAAAAATTCCTGAAGATCCTGCTTGAACTTTGGTTTAGCATGGTCTGCAGTTACACTGAGTAATACAAACAGAGAATTACAAATATCCCCTGCTGTTATCTCTTAAAGTCTCTCAGCTCTCAGCTGTACGTTAGAAAAAGTCAAGTCAGCTCAGGCTCAGAAAACAATACGTTTCAAATCCTCAGTTCGAATCAGCCATTTCAATCCCAATGTGTGTGCTCATATATATATATTTATATATATATATATATATATATATATTATATATATATATATATATATATATATATATATATATATATATATATATATATATATATATATATATATATATATAAAAGCATCTACACACACGACCAGTCAAAAGTTTGGATTGGATACGCTTTCTCATTGGATTTAATACCAAACATTTTTTGGTGGTATACATATACATATATATATATATATATATATATATATATATATATATATATATATATATATATATATATATATATATATATATATATATATATATATATATATATATATATATATATATGTATTTAATCATCTTATGATCTGCAAATTCTCCCACTTAGAAATCCTGGAGGGCCTGACATGTTCATCTTAGGTGCATGGCAACTGTGACAGACAATTTAAAAATCAATCTGGAAGTTACACTGTATGATTTTTTTGAATAATTTTTTTTGTATGTTACCGCTGCAAATAAGTATTTGAACACCTGTCTATCAACTAGAATTCTGACCCTCAAAGACCTGTTAGTCTGCCTTTAAAGAGTTCACCTTCACTTCAGTTATTATCCTAAAGGAGAAGCACCTGTTCGAGGTTGTTAGCTGCCTAAAGACACCTGTGCACCCCATACAATCAATAACACTCTAACTACTAACATGGCCGAAACCAAAGAGATGTCCAAAGACACCAGAGACAAAACTGTAGACCTCAACAAAGCTGGAAAGGGCTACGGGGCAATTGCCAAGCAGCTTGGAGAAAAAAAGATCCACTGTTGGAGCAATCATTAGAAAATGGAAGAAGCTAAACATGACTGTCAGTCTCCCTCGGACTAGTGCTAATCATGAGGTCTCAATGATTGTAAGTTGAACTATTCAGCTTTGACCAGAAACAGGCTGTTCCCATATTGGTCCAGAGTACCAGAGACCTTCCATTCGCTCCTGGTAGCTGCCCGATTATTTACCTGTTTACCAGCTGGAGGATCAGGAATCCTGCCATATGAGGCAGCGGATGTTCTCCTGAGGGATCTCCTCCCAGACCTGGACTAAAGCATCTGCCAAAACCTCGACAGTCTGTGGTGCAACTTGCCGTTGGTGGATGGAGCTAGACATGATGTTCCAGATGTGCTCATTTGGATTCAGGTCTGGGGAACGGGCGGGCCAGTCCATAACATCAATGCCTTCATGTTGCAGGAACTGCTGACACACTCCAGCCACATGAGGTCTTTGTCTTGCATTAGGAGGAACCCAGGGCCAACTGCACCTGTATATGGTCTCACAAGGGGTCTGAGGATCTCATCTCGGTACCTAATGGCAGTCAGGCTACCTCTGGTGAGCACATAGAGGGCTGTGCGGCCCTCCAAAGAAATGCCACCCCACACCATTACTGACCCACTGCCAAACCGTTCATGTTGGAGGATGTTGCAGGCAGCAGAACGTTCTCCACGGCGTCTCCAGACTCTGTCACGTCTGTCACATGTGCTCAGTGTGAACCTGCTTTCATTTGTGAAGAGCACAGGGCGCCAGTGGTGACTATGCCAATCTTGATGTTCTCTGGCGAAAGCCAATGTCCTGCATGGTGTTGGGCTGTAAGCACAACTCCCACCTGTGGACCACCTGCATTGAATCTGTTTGAGCAGACACATGCACATTTATGGCCTGCTGGAGCTCATTTTTCAGGGTTCTGGCAGTGCTCTTCCTGTTCCTCCTTGCACAAAGAAGGAGGTAGTGGTCATGCTGCTGGGTTGTTGCCCTCCCACGGCCTCCTCCACATCTCCTGATGTACTGGCCTGTCTCCTGGTAGCGCCTCCATACTCTGGACACTACGCTGACAGACACAGCAAACCTTCTTGCCACAGCTCGCATTGATGTGCCATCCTGGATGAGCTGCACTACCTGAGCCACTTGTGTGGATTGTAGACTCCGTCTCATGCTACCACTAGAGAGAAAGCACCACCAGCATTCAAAGTGACCAAAACATCAGCCAGAAAGCATCGGAACTGAGAAGTGGTCTGTGGTCACCACCTGCAGAACCACTCCTTTATTGGGTGTGTCTTGCCAATTGTCTATAATTTACACCTGTTGTCTATTCCATTTGCACAACAGCATGTGAAATCGAGTGTAAATCAGTGTTGCTTCCTAAGTGGACAGTTCGATTTCACATAAGTGTGGTTGACTTGGAGTTACATTGCGTTAAGTGTTCTCTTTATTTATTTTGAACAGTATAAATATATATCTATATACAGATACATATAAATCTATCTATCTATCTATCTATCTATCTATCTATCTATCTATCTATATATATATATATATATATATATATATATATATATATATATATATATATATATATATATATATATATATGCTAAAATCAAGAAGGTTTGCACTTTCCGTTGTATTTTACACCATCTCTCAACCCTTCAATGTGGTCTCCACCCAATTCCTCTGCATGTTATCCTCAGATAATTCACCTGGCAGCAAAGTGTCAGGGGCCCTAGGCTGAATAATGGTTAATGAAGCATGTAACCTGCATTACTCCTGCCTCCATTTCCTGTCCTGAGTGACATGCACTGCTCTCCTGTGCACTTCACTCCTTGCAGCATCAAGGGCAGCAGCGCTGGGAGGCAGCTTATTGCTTTTTGCCTGTCTGAACCATTCTTTTCAAGTCTCGCCAACATACTCCCTGGGTACACTATGGAACACTTTTTGTTGGTCAAAGGCAGTTTATGGAGGACACACTCACATCAACATGCTGTCTATAAGAACAGCTTTATTTACTAATATAGGAGCAACATTACAAAAAAATAAATTTGTCTGGAATTTGAGGAAAAAAAAAAAAAGAAAAAGAAAAAAAAAAATATATATATATATATATATAAAACTGTTCATATAACTGTATATAACTGTTTCATTACTCATGAAACAGTTAAATGTAATTTGAAAAGTAACGTCACTACCCATTACTTTGCCAATTTACTGTGTATTAACATGGAGCATAAATCAGACACATACTGTCTATAGGAAGAAAAAAGCCTCTTTGTAAAATCTGTCCATCCATCCATTTTCTATACAGCTTTTTACAATACAGCGTCTCAGGGTAGCTGGAGCGAATCCCAGCAATTAGTAGGTGAGAGGCAACCTGGACAGATCACCAGTCCATCGCAGGCTGTAAAATCCTGTAACAGGATAAGGTATAATAAGGTCATACTGTGCTGATGCATGCTACTAAAGGATAGGAAAATTTTCTTTAGGCTTAAGTCCTCCACACCTCATCAACTACAACTGTGTTTTAATCCAAACCTCCCGTCAGAGCTAATATCCAGCTCAGGGTTTTAATGTATGTTTTCACTGAGTGTGCTAAAGAAAATTATATTTGTAGTGAGATATAACATTGTACCTCCGTCATCACCAGTTTTAGATCTCTGATAGCGGAATGATTTTGCACATCTCTCTCTTTCTTTATATATATATATATATATATATATATATATATATATATATATATATACATAATGTGTGTGTGTGTGTGTGTGCGTGTGTGTGTGTGTGTGTGTGTGTGTGTGTGTGTGTATGTACATGTATGTATATATGTAAGTTCTTCTATTTTAGATGTGACATTGTAGAAAGAAAAGAATTATTTGATTTAAAATGTTTTGCAATTCCTCATTTATATCACTATATTTGTGGCTATACCGGATGTTTTTTATGATTCATCTTTCATCACAGTGAACATAGTAAATCCCATGTGTATGTCAAAGCAAATAAGTGGGTTTGGTGTTGTTTGAGCTATAAACTGACTCAAGCACCATAAATACATCTGCATGAAAACCTTTCATATTAACTTGTTTTTAAATAAAAAGTGACCCTCATAAATAAATGAAATGAAGTTAAAAAATGCAAAACTATAATGAACAAAAGACATCGCTTTATATCTACGCTGAAATAACTTAAATGATGATTATGTTTGTATTATATAACACGCATCCAATATTTCCTGTGTCAGTGTAACTGTTGTCATCAGTTGGTGTGGCTCTGGAATAGCTCCAGTGTGGCTCCGCAACAGCTCTTATTGACTTTTTTACTGCAGGATTCCATGTTCTGACTACATAATGGTCAGTATCATATTCTGTAAACATGAAACACAGTCTTTCCATCAGTTATGTTTCAGTAAGATCAATTAGAAATCTTCCATGATTACAAATATGTAATCATGAAATAAGACTATTGTCTAGTGATACAATTTTTTTTCTTTTTTTCACTTTTATTTTATTTTATTTTGTTTTAAGAGCATATGTTTGGCTATCCCTGTTTAGATATCTGTTTCCCCAGAGCATGACCCACTGAACACTGGCATTATGTACCATTTTTAATACTGGGAGTCAAAGTCAGGCACAGTCATTTCAATTAAATGCTTCTTTTCCAGACTTAACTGCTCTTTATTAACTTTATCTTAATTACTTCTCAGTGACAGCTGCAACCTTCAGGGATGCCATACAGTCCCACAGCTTTAAGGGGCTCAACAGTAGGACTTTTCAAGGAATCCTTGTTTAAACAGGGCAATATAAAAAAAATAAACCATGTTCTCAGAAAGGGCAGTCAAACTATTAATTAAAAAAAAAAAAAAAAAAAAATCCTTCCCACTCAGGAATACACATGCAGACCTTTCAGTTTCTGTGTTGGACATATGCAGTGGGATGTTATTGAAGTTGAGACTGTGCCATTGCATTTGAGCTGTGGTGAGACATACAAGCTGTGTGGAGTTTATTGATCTGCAGGCAGCAAACATCAGCAGTGTAGCTTCTTCTGTTCTGCTGATGTGCAGGCCGTGAACTTGTGACCCTATGCTGTGTCAGGCTTTCTGGCACTAATCCGTGTAAATCTTCCAGGGTTTTAAATGATGCTGAGTTTGCAATTTTTACCAGCACAGTATCCTCATTCACTCCTCACTTTTAACTATTTGATTCTGGTGTACCTTTCCATTCAATTTTTACACTTAAAAGATAAAAATGAAACATTTTAGCACAGTATTGTATTTTTAATATGAAAACAAAGTTTTTGTGTCAGCCTTTACTTTGCCAAACATATTAAACTTATGGAATGAACCATCTAAGTTTAATAGGTTTCACATAAGTTGTTGGGATATGTAAGTTTTTGTTCTTGTTCTGTTGTCGGCCAGTTGTCAAGTCTTCTGTCATTTATTTAGTTCCATCTTGTTTTCTTGTTTTAATTTGTGAGTTTTCTTTCCACTTGCGTATTCTTTGTGCTCACTTCCTATTCTGCTCTTCTGGTAATCACCCGTTCATTTTTGTATTTTTTCTTTTCCTTTTTATAAAATTTTTCTTCCCCTTATTCAGTTTGTTTATTTGCCCTGCATATTAAATCACAGTATCCTAAACAAACTTACCAAGGTTTAGATCCACATTATTGGAATTCAACATCCAAGGCTGAATCATTGTTTTCACAAGCTCTTACTTTATGAATTTCAATTGCTGTTGGGGAAAAGTTTGTGTCATCAAGTATTCATTCCTTTACTCTCCTTCCAACTCTATTTCTCTCTTCTTTACCTTCCGTGCATGAATATCCTTCCGCATGAGTAAGCATGGTGTCATTCAAAACACACCCAGCTTGAGCTGCGATAAATAAGTGAGGCACATATAGACCTAATTTCATATGCCATTTCCATTTTCTTATCCATCGTTTTCCTGCTTTGTGGGGCTATCATTCAATTAAACACTATTATCTGCTGGTATGCATAAGGAATTGTGCGCAACTAAGCTCCCCTAGCTCTACCTTCAATTTGTAGGAAATGGGCAAACAGCAATCATCATTGTAGAAAACAACAGCAACCAGGACAGACTTAATGAAGGTCTCTTAGACCAATTGACACTATATATATATATATATATATATATATATATATATATATATATATACATATATATATGAGAGAGAGTAGTATCTAGGTAAGCAGGCGGGTGGTTGGTTAGGTGTGCATTGGATGTGAAATAGAATAGAAAAAGTATGAAGTAAAGCATTGACATCACTCCATCACTTTGAGTTCAGGTGTTGCAAAGCATTGAGGTTTACCTTGGGCTGTTGTGATGTGGTTTCATTTTCAAGGGGTTAGATGCCATGTTTGTTGTTTTTTTTTTTTTTGTCTTTTTTCTTTCTTTTTTTTCACTCAGAGTTTATAAAGAAATTATAACAGCATGTCATGGCCAGGGTTGTTTCTTTTTGTGCTGATGCAGGCTTATTTATTTATCTTTATTAGTGTTCATATGATCTTAATCCACTTTTCTGCTAGATTCTTGTAATTACATATATAATTATAATGCATTATGTGATATGATTTTTTTCTTTCCTTTTGTGTTGTATGTTGTTTAGACTGAAGGCATTTCAAGTATCTGATGATTTTCTCCATGTCAGCACATTCTAATCGTGCAACTTCCCCAAAACCAACTCATTGCAGTAACTGTGATTATCTCACCAGTCAGACTGATTAAATAGAGGGATGCATGATTGGATGTGGTGATGCACAGGCATGGGTTCAGACTGAGGCTGCATCCTGCAGTGCCTGTTGGTGCTCAGATGAACCAGCTGAAACCTCTGCACTGATTTACAGTATTTATGTTGTTTGACTATTTTCATATTAGTCATTAAAATATGGTTTCAGTTTTGCAAAAGAAAAAAAAAGAAAGCTTTATTAAACTTCCTGAAACTTTGCAGATCATAACTAGGAAAGATTATCGAAAGATTTGTATGATATCATTGAAATATGACGATCCTAATTCTATAAATGTATTAAAATAGCACTTAAAATGATAGAATTAAAATGCAAATGAGGCTTACAAGTGCAGACTGGCTAATAAACAGAGGCAGCCTATCAGAGGTCACCCCAAAAATCGCACATCCAACTCAACCCACACACACACAAACAATACCAATGAAATCTCAGCACAAAAGAGAGAGGCACCAACACCAAAAGACACCCAATCAGCACCACAAACCTAGCAACAGCTGCAACAAAAGCTTCCCTTGTTATGAAACGAAAATAATTACAAAATATTCACTGGTAAATTATAAGACACCAAATATGTCAGTTTGATGGCTGATAATCATCTGGAAGTGTTCACTAATTGCCTCTTTATGTTTTGTACTTTTCTGTGTCATATTTAGTTTCCATCCTGTGGCGTTTCCATTTGCATTATCTTTCCCTTCACACTGTGAAAAAACATCTCAGGGGTTCTGTTCTTCAGAAAGCTTGAGCTTAAAAAACCACAAACGTCCATTTGTTTTCGAACAGGATGACTGGATTTTTTTCCTTGAAGGAACAAGTTTAAATATAGAGTCATTTTCCCTTCTTTAAAGGAGAAGTTCATTTCTAAGTCTAAGCACTCTTAAACACTCTGCATTTAATAGTTTACAAAACCTGGCTTACAGCAAGAGGTGATGCCACTCAAGGCAATGGCAATTCCACACATAATGACAGCCTTTTAGATGAAAAAGAGACAATTTGAGGTTGATTAGATGCATTGCTTTTTCATACTTGCAATCGCCTGTTCTTGTTTTCAAAGGGAAGCAATATCACAATGGATGATATTGTCAAGAGGCCTAAAAGTTTTATCAGAAGCATATGTTGTCTCTTAAGATTTTTTTGACTATGTAATGACTGCGTTTGTACTGTACTGTAGAGAACACTGCTCTAAAATCTGTTCTCCTGGATGTTTTAGAACATCCATCTATCTATATATGTTTTTTGTGATGTGGGATGGAGGCAACAGTCTTCCCCTGCCTATGGACAGTCATAAATTGTCATTTGTCATCAAACACACTGACAGCAACCACAAACTAAAAAGTACTCAGAGAGTGCAAACCTCTGCCAAGGCCTTTACAAAGTTGAAAACCAAACAGCGATCCGGATCACCACCAAAATTAAATCAGTTCTTCCTTTTCACATTTCCAACAAGTCCTGAAAATTTCGTCCATAACTTTTTGAGTCATGTTGCACACAGACAGACAGACAAACAAACAGGTAAATGACGGCAAAAACATAACCTCCTTGGCGGAGGTAAAAATTTTGAAGCTAGAAAAAAATGTAATTTTACATTACATACCAATAATAATGTAAGACTGCATATTTTCAAATATATTTGCAAAAATTTAGTTTATGTTGGAACACCTTTCTTTTTGTATTAACATATCTGATGCATTTGAATGTGGGAAAGGATTTTGTCAAGAAGCAAATCATTGCCTTCACCACTAGTTCTCAAATTGGGGGGCAGGAACCCCATGGTCGTTATGAGATAATTCCAGGTTTTGCCTGATAATTGTAAAAATACAGGTATACCTTATATTTATCAAATTAATTTGGAATTTTTACCAGGTCTGTCAATATCAGACCATTGGCGCAGAAACAAATCTGTGAAATTAGCACCTTAGTTTTTAATACAATACTGCAAGGACAACAAAGTTAGTAAACATGTTACACTAAGAATCTGAATTGGGCAAAATTTCATATATAACACAGTTAATGTTTTTTATTTCTATTTTTGTTTTTAGATTTGTCATTATTTTCAAAAAACTTACTAAACCAAACCATTTAATCACTCAGTCATCAAGTGGGGGTCGTGGCACAAAATGTTTGAGAACCACTGGTTTAGATGACCGTGTCATGTAATGCAAATGAACATAGAACCTTTGAAAAGGCTGCAAAATTCCAAGAATTTGGTGTGAGCAAAGTTTTGGATATGAAAAGAATATATTTGTATGATGGTCTAATATCAAACTGAGGGGACAGACTGAACTTGACTTGTGAGGCAGAAACCTAGATTTTACATGTTGTGTTTCAATTTCTGATAAATAACATGACAGGGACAACCACATTGCTGTTTTAATGCTGTGTTATTTCCTAATAGCAGTGAGACCAGAGCAGAGGGAATAATGGTCTTGATATTCTTTTCGTTATAATAAACCCAATACAATTAGGAACTTCAGTGTCTAACAAAGCAAATGTAACACAGAGCAAGAGCACTAATAAGAAATGGCAAATAATGGTAAGTGTTAATGGTAAGTGGTATTTTTTTTTACATTTTATTTATAATGGGGAGAGTATGCTGTTATCCATTTGTTGGTGATGCTGAAAATCCAAGCAGTGTCATGCTGAACTGGAATCTTAAGTTGTGAACTGCTGGACACTCAAAGAAATGCATTTGCCATGCATTTGAAAATTTGTTGGACCCATTTCAAGTCTTGCAGTGCTTCATTATCTCATTAACAATAAAGAAAAACTCAGACCAGCAACTGCGCTTTGATGCATCCTTTCTTTATTAGCTGCCCTGTGCTTCTGCATGCAGATTTATGTCCTCATGGTTCAATCTGAGGATGGACCAACCCTTAACAAGGTTCCAGACAGCTAACGGCACAACATAAAAGATTAGTTTTAGCTCCTAAATCAAATAAACCCACAACCTAAAAACTTTCTAAGCAACTAGATAACACTTTTCTCTTATAAAAGACATTTGTTCATGCATATCCTTGATTTACTTACTGGTTGCTTTATTTAGTTTAGTCTGTAACACAAAGCTTCACTTTTTCACACAAGAGTGTCGTACTGTGAGTCTTCTGTGTTCATTAAGTTCACTGCATCAAATATTATTGTGTTTTGTCTGAAACGGTTCAAACGCGTACTGTATGCATACAGCATGGGGTTGCAAGGGGACAGATTTACCTGCAGAATAAGTATTCACTGAACATCTTTTGCATATATACGTTTCACATAGGCTTGAGTTACTGATAATGTTTACATGCTTAAAAATCTTAATTCTATTTTTATGGTAAACTTGCGTTTTTCTCCTTGTGTGAATTTAGACCGCAATGTTACATTTTTAAGTCGAAGGATCTTTATAACGTATTCTTGTCTAGAAACTTTGTGTGCAAGTTAAATCCCAAATCTAACTGATTTTCTGAGCATTTCTGCTTCATCCTATCTATCCACAGCATCAACCTGAGATAAATTTGCCTTATCTCTTTGCAAGTGCACATTTCTATTCATAGCAATCTGTCAGCACTATTTGTCTGCTTCTTATCTTTATCCTCCTCTCTGCTCAGATGAAGACCCGATCTCCCCTTGGGCCTTGTTAAAGTTTTAGCTGTAACTGTTGGGCCACAGTTACTTTGACCTTTATCAGTTTTCTCAGCTGTTTAGGTGATTAACAAATCGGATGTCATCATTTAGGACTGTGTTCAACAGCAGTAGTTGAGCCAGGCAGACATGTGCAGAGTTAGTTGTTCATGTCGATTTGCAATAAAAATGTTTTTTTTTTTGTTTTTTTTTTATGAGCCTCTGCCTCACCACTCTGCTCCCTTTATTTTTCATTAATTGATTAAATATAATATTAATATTAAATGCATATAGAATAAAATGAATGACTCTTTTGTGTCTCTACAAATGCCTTCAGTTTTTGGTTTACTTTGCTTAAAATATCTTCAGAAAAAATGTGTTAAGAAAATCTGTGGAGAAGCCTCCCACACAGAGCAAATTTCAGCGATGATGGAGGCAGTGCAGTTGGTTGCAGGTAAAGTGGGGCTGAGGTTGTGCATAATTACTGTCTAACCTACAGGAGTTAGTTCTGCACCATTTACTTTGAAGGAGAGCACAAATATACAACAGTACGGCACCAAAACCATCCGTCCACCTAAAAAAGCCCCTCTTTAACATTAGAAACACAAATTTAAGTACATTTAGTACATTTCATCTATACTTTGTGTTAAGCAATAATTTTAAACATTACTAAAAGCCTCAGTCTCTGTTCCACCCCATTTGCAAAATACACATAATTTACCTGGTATTCTAAACACCAGAGTTGCTAGTTTCTGAATTCATTTTCTTGTTTGTTTAGTTACATAACAGGTGTTTTTTAGTTTTCACTAATATGTTAGTTTAGATCCTAAAGTCACAAATTCACACAACAAGCTTAATGGAAGCAGCAATAGACCAGAAGCAACAGTATTTTGGGGATAAAATCGTGGCTTTGTAGAGGACAAACTAAAAAGTTCTTATTTGAACGATACTGCAGTGTAAGTATTGTAAATGTAGCTTTTATATCATCTATTTTCATACCACTATTTTTGCCTCGGTGTCACTAAAATCTCAGGTTTGCTTTTGTCTCTCTTTGCTCAAAACTGGATTCAAACATGGTGAAATTATCAATAAAGCATGTCTCAATTACTTAACTCATGTAATGGCTGGGAAATAAGTCTAATTTAGTCAGTTTAAGCAAATATCACCTTTTTAATTATTCATTTGTACTGTTAATTTGGTTGTTTTAACATATCAGCACACATAAAACAAGTTAAGTTACGAAGGATTATACATTACAACAGCTGCTGAACACTTCCGAAATAGGTTAGTGATAAAATCTCATTTGAGACCAAAAAGTGAAAGCTGCTTATTCATACAGAATGACCTTTGGCATATTTTTTTAAACTTACTTTAAAAAAGGAGATCCTTTATGTAAACTTTTGGCATCTCCTAAACAAGCTTACACGTCACGCAAAATCTGAGTTTTTAAATTTATGGAGAAAATAAATAAGTCCATCTCCAAAAATCTCAGCAGAAAAAGTAGTGAAATTTGTCACTTTTTAAAAACAGATTAGCCAGAGGGGTCTCAAATCTGGCTAAATATAGTGCTAATGTTGCTAATGGCTGAGCGCTGACATGCACATCTGTGTAATTCATTGTACTCATTGTATCAGGATATTGTAGTGTATTGAGAAACATTCCTCGTTCTTTGGAAAGCAAACTACAATTAAATATGTTTTTTTTTTTTTTTAATTGTAATTATTGTTATATACTATTTTAATTTTGAAACTTGAGTTGCAATATTAAAACATGCTTTTTTAATTTTTAATTTTTTATTTTAATGAAATGACACCAAATCTGTTATGTAATAGGCACATCATGGATTGTATTTAAAAGTAGGAGTTTATTTACTTTGATAGATTCCCCCAAAAGTTTATCAGATTTCAGCATGGTATCAGTTTGAATTTGTAGATCTTCAGCACTGCATTTTTATTTTTTTTTATCAGTTTATCAGCACTGCAATTCAATTAGTACTTGGTTGGGTAAGTCTTCTTTCTCCTGTTTCTTCCCTTCTCCAATAGATTAAACTGTTTTAAGCCAAACAAAATAAACTAACCACTGTTTAAGGTTTTAAATAAAGGTAATGGTAGTCTGTTGCATTCCCAGGGACATGCTACTCCTGTTTATGAAACACAATGCAACATAACTTCATATTCTCTGTTGGACTAGTCTATTAGCCAGCTAAATTTGCATTGTGTATGTTTGTTAAATTTGCATTGCCATGTTTTCATATGGTTCAACTAAAGCAATACAGAATTATGTCATTAACTTTACAATAAGAGTCGCTGTGTTTTCCTTTAACAACCCACAAAAAAACCAAGTAAATCAGCAGCAGATTGACTTGTCATGGTGTTTGAAAACGAAACACATTTTAATAATTTTCAGCATGAAATATCAGTCACTGCTGTGTGCTTATGAGATTTTAACGGCGGAGGCATCCATTTCAAGTATCTGAGATAATTGCGGTGTTATCTTTGTTTTCATACCTATGCTCTGGAATTTTTGTATCTCAACACCGTGCACTGTGAAATAAGAAGGTGTTATCACATACACAGAGGATTCAAAGCTTTAAAGTTATCAGTTTGACTGCACAAAGTGTTTTGGGAAACTGCCCCTTCTAAGCACCTCTGATCCCATTTAAATTGCTAAGTGGGTTTTCAGACTGCAGTGCTGAAATACTGCTGGGTAATTGTAAATATGCAAAATGACTGGAAAACTGTATTTATCACACTGCTAAGGTTGAATGATCTCAGATTATATTGTATCCTATAACTCTGAAATACTTAAGTGAAAAACAACATACTTAACCTAAGATGTTGTGAGTAATTGGAGATTTAAAAAGGAGGTTATTCGGCACCAACCCTTTGTCTTACTCTTGAGCTTGGTGTTGGGAGAAGCAATTATATTTCAGCATAGTAGAAAAATGGATAAAGACCAACTTATTGCCAACGTGAGAGAACTTCATGCAGAAAAGAAATTACGATGCAAGTTCAAGAAAAGCATGCTTGGTATAGTGAATAAATGTGTTGAATGCTGAAATGACATCCCGGGCGAAGGCTGGAGAGAAGAAAAAAACAGAGCTGAGGAGTGGTGAGAATATGTGAGAAGAGTGACGAGTAGCTGTATGGATTTCAAGCTTTTACACTAGGCTCACCCCCAAGAAACTAATACCTCAATTCAGCACCTGCAGCTCAGTTTAGCACTCCGTTTTCACATATTCATCTCTGACAAACCAAAAACCCTGAAGGGAAGCGTGGAAGAGACAGAGCGAGGCAGAATGTTCACCTTGCCAGTTTTATTTTAGCCTCCACAAGGTACTGCAGAATTTGTCATATGGAGGAGCTGACTTTCTTTTTT